>NW_028327890.1:0-12192 GCF_054136105.1 Typopeltis vanoorti
GATTTCCATGTTGGGTTTATTACAAATCCCACGTACACATAATCAGCTACTTGAGTTCATTAGGGAATGCGTCTTTATTTTAAGAAAAAAAGAGAAATTAATGGGAATTAATTTATCACAAGAATAGTGGAGCGATGATTAAGTCTCTCTCCTGGTGTACCTCCCGACCCCCAATACATTCTACGTTGTCTGCGTGTGTTCCTTTTTTTCACAGAATAGCTTTGTTTATTTATTAGAAGGGTGTTATTTCTTCGATATATTTCGTGGTAAGAATGGATTCTGCTTGTATCTACTAGGGGTGATACACGTGGGGAAATATTGACTGGACGTTTACGCTGTTAGGGTCAGATCTTAATGAACAAAGCAATAGGCGATTCACACCTCCAGTACAGAAAGCAAGATTTTTTTTTATGCAAGTTACATCCCGCAGCATGCTTTTGCGTGATAATACGCATACTGTAGTGTTCAAAGGTTCTCAAGAAAACTTGTGCACATCCGAACATTAAACTGAGAGATCTTTCTTACTCAACACCCCCCCCCCTTCTAAATGAGTCAGTGAGGGATACGAAATATGAAAGAATGCAAAATACATTCATTAATTCACTACTTATTTCATGTCAGTGAAATGAAAAACGAAACTCTCAAATTAGATTCTTAAGAGAATCTTATTCTTAGGAGAAGCTCATTCAACAGTTCCTAACTTGCTGCATTCCGAATAGGAATGGCGAAGGTGGGGCTGAGAAAGGGGAGTTGGAACAAGGCGGTGATAAGTGAAAATGATTGAGAGAAAGGTTTAAACTTAAATAATGTAGAAATAAAGAAGGACGTACACTGTTCGAAAATGTACTTATGCAATGTTTTATGATTATCGAGACAATCTAGAAAAAGGGGGATGGAACGATTAACCATACATATCACATGGTATTCTCACTACATCTGCCTTCCATATAAATAGGCTTCACAGGCGAGTTTTGTAACTTCAAGAACGTTGAACTTGAATCAGTTCGTTTGTTTCTTGCACGAATGCGTGCGGCGAGTTCCCTTTCATTTCACGTTCTGCTGTTCAAGTGTTCCTAGGCCCGTCGGCTTTCAGGAATTTTTGATACAGCTACTTCTATTGGATTTATTGTTTTTCTTTTAACTAATATTTTTGCTAACTTTGTTTATATTGTTATTACTAACCTACTAACTTGCTGGTAGCACTTCTTTTCTTTAGAAGTGCTACGGGATAATTGTGGAGTCTACGGACTCTAATTCTTTTTCTTTTTTTTTTTCTAGACGCAGAGACCAAGTATGAGCAAGACGATCCTCGTCCCCCCCAGGACCCTAGGAGTGGAGATTCCAGGGTTGGAGGACCCAAGAGTTCTAACAAAAGTACTTAAGGAGATCGTGGGAGCACAGAATATCTTCTCCTTCACCTCTTACGGAGGGGGGGAGATTTCTGTTTGTGGTAAAAAACGTGTCAACGAGAGATAAACTTCTAGAGGGCTTCCAAGTCCAGGGGAAGCAGGTGATCCCCTCCATGGTCGGATCACAAGTGCGACAAATCCGCATAAGCCGCTTCCCTATGGAATATTTAGAGACCGGAGACGACGTGCTCACGCAAACTTTCAACAAGTGGGGGAAAGTGAGTAATATTAAGAAGAGCGTCTGCCAGGAAGACCCCGCCTGATTCTCCGGGGAAGTGACATTCACCATGGACATGCGGCAACCAGTGCCAAATCTAGTCACCATCGGCACGTCGCGTGTTCTTGTAAACTATCCCGGAGTGCAAAGACAGTGTTTGCGGTGCGGCTCGATCGAGCATCTGGGCAGCGATTGCCCTCGAGCCAAGTGTTTCAACTGCGTCGACGTCGGGCACATCTCCAACCAGTGCCCACACCCCTGCCGAAAGTGCTCCAGCACTGAGCACACTGTAACATCTTGCTCTCTGCGCACTTTTGCAGAGAGGGCAGGGGCGCCAATTGAGGCACTTCCATCGCAGCCTGCCAAAGACGCCGGTGGATTTCCGGTACTCCCCAACACCATCGGGGAGAAGACTTTTTCACAGACTGTCTTGGGGACAATCAAGAAACGCCCCTCTGCAACAACACCAGCAGAAGAGACTGTTTCCCCTCCAGCAACAACATCTGCTGAGGAAGCAGTCCCCCCCTCGGACAGTTCTACAGTTCCACCACCACCACCATCGGAACAAGAACGTGAACCACAGATATCCGAGGGGATAGACGATGCAATGGATAGCGTAACACCTGCTATCCCCCCCTCAATAACATCAGAGGAAGTGTCGTCTAAGGACGTTTCACAAGCCCCCCCTGTAGTAACCCGCATCCCCCCTGCAGTAGAGTTGACAAAAGAGGGGGAACATCATTTTCTACCCCCTCAAGACCTCCCTAAAAAAAGGAAAGAAGCGGCTTCTCCCAAATTAGAGAAGAAACATCAAAGAAGCCGCTCTAAGGGAGGTCTCGACTCCACATCATCGGAGTCGGAAATGGAGGTGGAAACCCCCTCCTACCACAAACACAGCGTCAACTCTAAGATTCAAAAACTTACCGGCTCGCAATTCAACCTCTACGATTATGAAGTGAAAGACAATAAGATCGTCAGCTTCAAAATAATGAACACACAGCACGAGTTCGAGGTACTGTCGAGCTCGCGTGCAAGGTTGGAAGCCGGTCTGCAGGACGCGGGATATACTACCTCCCCCCTACAGATCGACGACCTCACTAGGTATGTAAAGAAATTACGTATTAAAGACCTAGGCCGGGTATAAATACCTAAAACATCGTAGTGCTGCCACCCCCCTTCTGTGTCGCCTCCCTCAACATCAGGGGGCTCCGTTCTCCAGCTAAACAACAGGAGGTGTGGAACATCATGCTAGCCCACAACATCCGGCTCTTGTTCCTGCAGGAAACTCACTTTTTCCACTACAGGGACATGCAGGAACTGAGCCATAAGTACCCCGTCCAATCGTATTGGAGCTTCGGCACGAGTCACAGCGCCGGGGTACTTATGCTAGCCCCCTCCTCGGAGCCTTCCATAACATCCAGAGGGATACAGAAGGGAGAGTCCTTGCCGTCGACTGGAAGTACCGGGGCTGTACCACCAGGTACATTAACATCTACGCCCCGGCAAATGCAACCTTAAGACCTGCATTCTTCCAGTCGCTCCACAACTATCTCTACGGCGCCCATCACGTCATCTTGATGGGGGACTTTAACTGTGTGGCGGACCCGGCCTACGATAAAGTAGGGGGAAATCCCAACACAGGTACTACTGGCTACAGGGAATTGGAAATCCACTTAAGGAACCTCCAACTGACGGACATCTGGAGGACTCATAACCCCTACCGTCGGGATTATACTTGGATGGGCCGAGGCATCGGCACACGGATCGACCGCCTTTACCTAACATCATCCCTTGTTTCCAGAGCCGAGACAATAAGGCACGTTCCAGTTAACCTTTCCATCTCGGACCATAAGTTAGTCGTGCTCAGGTACCATCCTCTAGAAGTTGTAGATGTTGGTCCGGGCCCCTGGAAGTTACCATCAAACTTCCCGTCCCTGTTCTCGGCTAAGCTTAATCAACTGTGCTCCACCTGGAGCACCGCTGGCTGGGACTGGGACCAACATCTACAACTTCTAGAGGATGGTACCTGAGCACGACTAACTTATGGTCCGAGATGGAAAGGTTAACTGGAACGTGCCTTCCAAAGAAGAGCTCGGCTCCGTGATCTTTACAAGGAGAGGAGCTGGTTCGTGGCCAGCCAACGCCAAGGCTTTCCATGTCACAACACCATCTGTGACATTAATGTTGACATTGAAATGGAGAAACAAAAGCAGGTGGATGAAAAGAACATCAAGATCCGTCTCCACCTCCGCTCGGAAGACAGGCAATCGGCCGCTTTCTACAACAGGCGTTATGTCAACTTCCGGCAGGAGCGAACCATTACCACCATCAGTGAAGGCGGGCGTGATTACACCACAACACCTGACATCATGAACGCCTTCTGGGGGTACTACAGTCATCTCTACCAAGACAACAGTACCCCCCAGGATTACTCCTGTTGGAATGTCGACCCCTTCCCTGCGCACATCCAAGCAGGGTTGGACGTACCATTCACAGCGGCCGAAATAACAGCAGCCTTCAAACAGTGCCGTAACAAGAAAGCGCCTGGGCCAGACGGCTTAAGCACGGAACTCTACCGAGAGGCCTGGGACCACATCCTCCCCATTCTCGTGGCAGTTTTCAACATCTTCCTTAATACCGGGAACATGCCGCGAGAATTTCTGGAATGCCATACCGTCTTCATCCCGAAGACCAACAGGGACCAATCCATCATCAAAAATTGCCGTCCCATCAGTCTGTCGAACACGGATTATAAGATCCTCGCCCGTGTTCTCAACAACAGACTGAAAATCGGGATGAGGTACATCATCAAAAGTACACAAGTGTATGGTGTTCCTGGTCGATCGATGGAGTTCAATCTCATCCTCATCAGAGAAGTGCTACGTCTGGTTAACATCAAGAACTACTCTATGGCATTGTTGTCTATTGATCTCAACCGAGCGTTCGACAGCGTCCGGCATTCTTTTCTCTTTAACATCTTGGAGAAAGTCGGGGTCAGCAGTGGACTCATCAACATCATCAGAGGAGGCTACAACAACAGCTCTACTCGCCTCCTCATCAATGGACACCTATCTGACCCCATTACCATCCAGAAAGGGGTCAAACAAGGGTGTCCCCTCAGTCCGCTGCTCTTCGCTCTAGTCCTAGAACCGTTCCTGCGGGCTGTGAACAACTCTAATGCGGTAAGAGGAATTCCACTTCCTCTCACTACGGATGATTCCAAGGTAATCGCCTATGCGGATGACGTGGTGGGCACTCTTAGGGACAATGACTCCGTACTGAACTTCTTTAACATCCTCAAGAAGTTCAAAGTGTCGGGGCTAACAACTAACCCCGACAAAACCAAGATCAAATTGTACGGAGCCTGGGACCTGCACAACATCCCTGCAGGCCTCGTCCCTACTGCCGACCCCCTCACCATCCTGGGGGTCCCGTTTGAGGAACAGCCCGTGCTCAACATCGAACATCTCGACAACAACACCGTCGAGAGTCTCAAGGACTGGAAAAATGGACAGCTGTCACTCTCCTCCAGGGCCACCGTCATCAAGACCATCGTTTGCCCTGTGCTTCAGCACGTCCTGAACATCAGCGAGGATCAGGAAATCCGGCTCTGCAGGAAGCCCCTGAAGTTCTTCTGGGGCAATCTACGCCAAGAAGTTGGACTCAACATCCTTCAACTTCCGGAGAAGCGGGGGGGCTTCGGCCTCCCCTCCTTTAACATCAGGTACCTAAGTAATACCGCGTTCCACCTAAACAGGGTGCTGCAGACTACACATCCCTGCAGTTACCCTGTGCGGTATTTCTTAGGGTACAAGCTTCCCCTTTTTGGGATCCCAGTCCACCAGGGTCCCAAGGCGGACATTGTTCCAGAGGACTACAACAGACTGTGCCAGCTAATGCAACAACTCCGCTCGTCGGGTGTGAACATCGCCGCGATCCGGAACAGTTCCACCTGGTACGAACATTTCTTCAACATCGTTCGCACCGACGTTCCGGATCTGGGGATTAGCCATAACGAGATCCTCTTCGGCCACCTCACCAAACATCGAGGCTACCCGTCGAGAAAGGACCTGGCATGAAGGATTGCGTACGGACACCTTCCAGTCAACAGCAACATCTGGCGGTTCAACACCACCCGCAACCCCATGTGCGACTTCTGTGGGAGCCTGGACACCGTGGAGCACGCTTTCTACCGGTGTCCTATATCCATCAACATCTGGAGGAGGTTAAGCGCCGAGCTCCGCATCCCCCTCCTGCTGCAGGAGCAAGTCATCTTCCTGCAGTTCGCTCCCCCAGCCAACAACAAGCAGAAGTTAGTGGTATTCATTATTAACGAGCTCAAATACCACATCTGGAAGGTAAGAAAGAAATTTTCTAATCCGACTAATCCTCCCAATCTGTTGGATCTCTCCAGGATCGTTCTTTACAAGTTCTACGGTTCCTTAAGGAGATTTTTACATCTTGAAAGAGAGGCTCTTGGGGACACCACATTTAAGATCAAGTGGTGTTCTCCTCCAATCCTGTGTAATGTCAGACACAATAACATCAAGTTCTGCCTGCTGCTGCTTTAAGATCTCCATCTGCAGCAGCAGCTCCACTCTGAGTCATTTCCTTGGTCTCTGCGTCCCCCCTGAGGTCTGTTCTGTTCCCTGGTCTCCCACGGAGGTAGTCCGGAGGAAAAACCCGGGCAGCGCAGGCCTACTCGAGGCGGGCTGCCCTGAAGGGGCAGGTCACCCGGGCACCGGCTACCTCCGTGGTCCATTCCATCTTACAAGCCAGGCAGCGAGACGGGGTGAAAGAGTAGCTTCTGATAGCGCGGAGCTAAATAGATGTGAGATATGAGCTGAGGCCTACATTTCCTTATTCCTATTCCCCACCTCCCCACCCGCCCTTCCTATCCTATTCCCTCTCCTCTCCCTTTCCCATCCCCCTCATCTCCCCACCTTAACCTCACTGTCACTTCCCCTCCCCTCTTTTTCTTTCCTACTAGGGGCACTCTGTCCCCGCTATTCTTCGTAGGCCAATGATGGGATTTCCCTCACTTTCACCCTGTTTCTTGCACTTATGCGTCAATATTCCTGTTACGTCAAATGAAACTGGAGTGATCGATTCTTATTACTGTTGTTCCCAAAATGTGCTCCTGTGAAACAATTTTATAATGCGGAGTATCCATTCTAATGACTGCTCACAAATGTATTGTGGTGTGTTTATGCAGCGAATTTTTTCCACTTTGAAAATCGCCTAATTAGGTCCACACGTGGAGTGACTGACCGGAGTGAATGCATTGAGTCCAAGCCTGCACCGGTGTTAACTGGAAAGAAATGTAAGTTCATTCACTCTAAACAGAATATTAATTTCTAGTAGGTTGAATAGGAAACATTTATTTTATTGAAAACAGTTTTTCAAGATAATTTGTTTATACATATTGTATTTATTGCAGTTAAGACAAACCATTGTCTTCATGTCTTACGTGCACGTAAAACCTCAATCATTTCTCATCCATTAAAGCAAGGAAACAGCTTTGTTATTTACGATTTCGTGAAATTTTGACACACGATCCCCCCCCCTTCATTTATTTGGTTGGGTTATCCTCAGCGTCGGCTGCAGAGGATGATTCCACGTGTAATAAGATTTGAGTTGGGTATTGTGTGCATATTAATGTCTAAGGCATGTCTTATGTCCGAGGTCATCTTTCCTGCAGTTCTGGAGCTGTTTCTCTTTTTATAGACTTGGACCTTTAGCGTTATATGAACTGACTGATACGTAATACTTATGGTTAACGCAATATTTCCAACGTTGTGCGAGTTGTACGATCATTCTCTCAACACGACCTTCCGCCATCTAATAATATAGCTGTCAATGGGACATTCGTATCGCTTTACGACGATAATCACGGCTCCAACACTCCCTATGTAAGCGACGTCACCGGAAGTAGCGTCACAAATGCGATCGGCGCGCCTCTGAAGGGAAGATTAGGAACGATTGCGCCTCGCAGAACACTAGAACTCGTTCTTCGGCGAAAACGATTTCATCGAACGAAGCGAACACTAGAAAAAATGCCAAAACATTACACACGCAAAGTAATCATGAAACAAGTAATCCTGATACTATGGAATGTTTTCTCTTTCTTCTCATGCCGAGAAATTATGACCTTTCCGAAATTAACTTCGCCTGTGAAAATAACTTCTTTGACACACCACAATCACTACAAATATCCGAAAGAAACGAACCGATCTGCGACGTTTTCATTTGTTCCTAATAGTTCTATCTTCATTATTTTTAATTACGAACCGTTAATTAAGGCCACGATGTAATAAATATCAGATATTATTCCCATCTTTCTTTTGTCGTTCACATCAGATCAATTATTCACTAACTTTAAATGATCGTAAGATGTTCCTCGATTTTTTTCTTTCCAGCGAAGAAATTAAGTTTATTTCTGCCTATGCTTGGAATTGCTTACATTATGCAAATTCTAGAAATATAAACACGTGAAAATAAATTTGAAAACAGTTATTCTTGCTGATGGACAGTGAAAACTTACAAGTTGTATTGCATTGTGCATATTCTTCTTCTGTTACGATGATTGCTAACTTAGTCATTGGCGAAGATATCACAGGTGGGATTTCTTCACTTTGCATGAAATTTCTGTAAATGCGCAACGTGCCATTTCTCTTGTTGTGGAAACATTATTTCTTTCACATTCTGGTGAATACCAACCAACCGAATGTACCATCATGAGGATCTTAAGTGAGCAGAAGTGCTTCAGAATCATGTCAGTTCAAAGTTGAACGGACTGTGGTTTCACCACCACAAAAGTAACCCAAAAAAAGAAATCCGAATACTATACAAGCCATTTCGAATGAAAACAGAAAAAAAATGAAAGGTTTGGTTAGCTAACCTGACCATTTAAAATGAGTGAAACGAACAAATCGCCATCACCCAAACGCAAAAAGACACCCACCCACCACAAATGATGCGGTCAACAAGACCAAAGACCGGAAGTGACGTCAGAGACGCGATCATCGACATGCGTGCCCGCACCCACCCATTTTTACCTGAAAATAACCTCCCCACCCTGATCTTCACATCCACCCAACTTGAAAACGCCCCACAACAACAACAACAAAAAAAAAAAACACTTCGACCCGCCCGTTTGCTCCAAAACACATACCCATCACCTCAAAAATCCACCCATCCTGACACCCCATAAAACCCACTACTATACACTCCCCCCCCCCCCCCCAAATCGCCAACACACGTTCCCGTGATGACGCCACACTGATCATAAAGAATGAAGTCTGATTATAACGCGAGCATAGAATAATACTAACAAGCCATTAATCGCAAAAAAAAAAATAAAATAAAATAAGAGCTCAATAAAAATATTGCGACCAACTGACTTCAAGAACCACACTAAAGAAAAGCACGAAGAAATAACTTGCTAAAAAAAAAAAAAAAAAAAAACCTGCATAATAGTTTCGTTTCGCAAGGTGGCGCATTATGGTTTTTCTTGGCGACGTGCGGGTCAATATAATCGCATCAAATCCGTGACGCCAAAATTTTCCCCCTGTAAGGTCACGTGACAACGTTTCGTTGGGAGTGAAGGTTACTGTCGTAAATTCAGACCGATCTCTTCCGCTCCCATTCGCTGCCCTAAAACATCTTTTCATGCGATGCTCACTTCATTTTTAAATTCCAATCAGGTGAAAAAAGTCAATTACTTTAGGCACTAATGTAGAATTTTAACGCATTTATATATTTTTCGCTTATTATTATTATCGTAATTATTGCTTAACCATGCAAATATAAGGGACCTCGCGAAGGATAATGGAAGAGATATTGTACCAATCTCCCCCACTCGCTATCAACAAAACGTGTGATAGAATTAATAATTACTCTTCAACCATTGTCAACTAAGGCTGTTTTTCTCGCAGTATTTGAATGGAACTGAAACCAATAGTACAAAAAAAAAAAAAAAATCCACTTTTTCTCTTACTCCTAATTAATATAACAGAAACAGATAACAGAAATAATAAACGGATTTTACTGGAATGCCCAAACCAAAGACCATCGAGATTTTCAGAAGTATGAGAGAGAGAAATGACGAGGTTCTGTTTACTAAAGCAGCGGTGGCAAAGAACGTATAAAAATAAATCTTAATGGTTGTTCATCTGGTATTAGTAATTAATCAATTTTTTTAAAAAAAATTCCATTTTGAAATGGTTTATTCTGATTCTCTCCAGATTTCCTTCTAACTCATCGTTTATTCTTGTGGTAAACGGACCAATGTAGTTTCACTTAATTAATGTTGCTGTCACAGATTTTTGTCATTAATTATTGATCTCATTGGGATTGAGGCTATTTTGGACAAGTTAGAGATCTGAAGCATATTACTGTTCCAATAACGATGCTTTCTGCACAAGTATCACAGATGGGATGAAGATTTAATCCTAATCTAGTAGGGTAACCGATATTTTACCCTATCTAATATAAAAACCTGCTACTTTTTTATTTATTTTTCTATTAATATTCCTGCCGTTCGGATTCCTTCCAACTGTAGCAGTTTTCTAAGGAACCAATCAACAAACATTGTACAAGTATTTCAAGGTTATTATGCAGTTGTAATCGTAATCCATAAAGTTGGAAGTCAGGGAATGAAATGGAATTCGAAGAATTCCATTTCGTTTATTGGAGTGTTTGCGTGTATTTCTAGTTGTCCTTTTATTTCATTTCCTTCGCTGATTTCTGAAATGAGCATCGAGCTAAGAACATGTTCGCCTCTTTGCGTCGATCTCTCTGAGACTGTGCCATCTGACAAGGAATCGCTTGCCAGCAATTAGGAAACACACATCGGTGACGCCGATCAATGTGTTCGCAAACTGTGAGTTTTAAGGCAGGAATGCTGAAATTGAGCGGATTTTAATGCAAGTCATCTTAGTTTGAAGCTTTCAAGAAACTTTCACATTTAGTTCTCGACACGCCAGTTGGCAATGAAATTCAATTTAACGCTTAAGCGGTGGCATTATTGGGTGGCAATCACGCTCGCGTGTTATTTTACTTAGCTGTTACGTCCAAATTTAGTTTAATTGATTTTGCACATTATGGCGGTATCAAACTCATTTAAGGGAATTATACTGGATTTTTCTAATTTGAATTGCTATCGGTGTGTGTGTAATATTTTATTTATTTTTTTTCTGACGGGAAAACTGCTTCAGTTTGAAATACTCAATGTATAAATTGAGATTGAGTGACCATTAAGATATTCATCCCAAAAGCATTTATAATTTGCAGAAGTGAAACACTTCAGTTGCTGAAGAAAGGAGACTTCTTTCAATAACTAACTGCGATGTTTGTCCCCATTCCATCACACCTGCAGCCAGTTTTCCAAGAACCCATTTGAAAGTTTACAAATTTGTGGAACCCCTTCAGAGCCTTCTTGGAGTGTGGCCTAAGCCTCATCACATTGCAGACATTTTTTGTGCAGTACGGTCATTATGCTTGTGTTCGGCGAGAATTAAGAGAAACGTAACAAAACTCCGGAACTCAATTAACATCCATGTTAATGTAATGGATGGATTTCAAAATGCACAAGTGATTTTTTCTTGCAATACATTGGACAGGATGGTTCGCATACGTCATATTTAATAGCCTCCCCACCATTGAGTAGTTTATTCAAAGAAGGATTGCCAAGATTTTATCTCAGTAGGATTCGATATACCTTATAGCTGCCGTATTTACACCGGCAGTTTTTTGTGCGACGTCATTACTTTCTCTTTTCCAATTAGTTCCACCTAATCGACTAGAACATACCTAATGAATAACCCTCGTGCATTAATCTGAGACGTTGCTTCGTTCCCCTACAGAGATCTGGAGTCTTGCAGTTTGGGCATCAGTTCTAAGAAAATTGAGCAATTCAAAACACTTGATTTTAAGAGACTTCCAGATGTAAAATGATGGACCTTCAACCGTATTAGATTAAAAATTATTTATTCTGTAATACGTACAGTTTACTGTAGAACTAATTTGCTTTTGTTTTTGTGACACTTATTTATATAAATTAGGAAATTTTAAATGCTTAGCTTCCAAGAGCCACGCAAAGTGTTTAGCACAGAATTAATAATTTGAATTGATTTTTGTGTGGCCCATGTTCTGGTTTTTAATTTGCCAAAATATTTAGGTTGAATGTATTTTATACCAAAAATAAATAAATTTTAACTTCTTTTATTGCCCAAAGGAGCAGTAGAACTTTGTTCGCCGTAGCCTTTTGGGGGTCGGAGGGAGAGAGCATTAGTAGTAGGTGTCCCACTAGTGACCAAATACTTCCGGTGGGCGTGGCTTCCTGACGTCATTGTGAGTGGCGTCATGAGTTTGGAATGTGTTGGAATTTCCCTGAGGGCATATGTGTCAATGGCTTCAGTTCTTGTGTTTTGGTTCGTGTATGGAATTGTGGGGGATTTTTTTTTGGTTCGCCTATGGAATTATGGGTGATGATAGAGATAAGGATTTGTGTTGTGATTGGTGGAACACTTTAAACCAAATGCTCCCGATGTGCATGGCTTCATG
>NW_028327891.1:0-48365 GCF_054136105.1 Typopeltis vanoorti
TTTTCATATTCCCCTTTGTCTGTAAAGGAAGCTATTTGGGAAAGGGAGTTTTGTGAGCAATTAAGCTCGCCCTCTGGCGGCAGTTGTGTTAGTTATGATCAGTTGTGAATAGAATAGGATTCCGTCTTTTGTATTTGTAGTAATCTGTTTCATTGTAATTGAGAGCTTGTACGATCGGCGGGTTTGAATGTGAACTTGACGAAGAATTTTTCTGTAAGATCACGAAGAAGGGAGGAAGTGTATGGAATGCCGGTTTCTCGATGAATCTGTGAATTTCTGATAAACCATGGGGTATCTTGAATCGTCCGTAGGCACTTATTTTGGATTCTTTGTAGTTTTGAAATGTTTGATCGTAAAGTGTGACTCCATGCTGGTGAGGCATAGGTAATAACTGGAGATATAACCATCCGGTAAAGTAGTAATTTATTTCGTAAGTTTAGTTTACTCTTGCGGTTGACCATTGGGTAGAGTTGAGATATTACTTTGAAAGTCTTGGAGACAACGAGATTGATGTGCTTGTTAAAAAGGGGTTTCTTATCCAGTAGTACCCCAAGATATTTGGTCTCTTATTACCATGGGATCTTTTGACCAAAGAACAGCACGGCTGAACTTCTGAGGGGGATTTACTTGAATCCTCCAGTTGGTTAACCAGTTTTCCAGCGGGTTGATACTTCCTTGGAGTCAAGGGAGTATCAACCCGCTGGCAAGGCGAGGGCTAAGAGACCTTGCTAGAATAGCATTGGCATAAAGGGTCGCAATAATTGTTCTTGAATTAAAAGGGATATCTGATACGTAAGTTGTGAACAGTATTGGGTCCAGAAGAGAGCCTTGAGGTACTCCAGCTAGAATTTGGCGCCTTGATGACACAATTCCGTTAAGCTTTACTTGCATGTATCTTTCTCTAAGGTATGAGTAAATAAGTTTCACTAATTTAATTGGGATGTTGTTTTCGATAAGTTTGATGATAAGGCCTTGATGTCAGACCTTATCAAAGACCTTGGCAACATCCAAGACCCCAGTAGTGTGAAGGTGCTAGTTGGGAAACAAATTCTCCGACAGAACTCATCACCATGGGTGATGTGTTCTATCGGTGAATTTGTTGCACTGTGTTGTGAGAATTCGAAATGAGCAATTTGCGAAAAACAAATTGCTCATTTGGAATAATGTTATGTTTGTCCGCTGTCAGTTGTAGCCTTGTTAGGATGACTTTTTCTGTTACTTTGCCGAGGCAAGGAAGAAGATTGATGGGCCTGTAGTTTTTGGGGAGTTGCGGGTTACTACCAGGCCTTTTCAGAGGGATGATGTCAGCAGTTTTCCGAGCTGTGTAAAAGTACTGGAATCTTAATATGGAATTGGTTATATTAACTAGATGAATCATGCCCTTCCTTGGGAGTAATCTTATTATTTAAATATTGATTATGTCTGTTGGAGTAGTGGGAGTGATGATTTCTGAATCATTCTTAGGCTGTCTTAAAGCTCTTCTGACTTGACGATGAACTTTATAAATGGGATTAATATTTAAGTTTTCGTAAGATAAGCTGCATTGATTTTCCAGTTTGTCAATTAGGGTTGTACTTTTTCTTCATATGAGTGTGCAATTCTAAGTTTGGTCGTTATAGGGGAAGGGGTTGTCTTTTGGTACGAAGAGAGTTTAGAAATTTCCACACGTAGTTATCTTCTGGGTTGATTTCCGTAAGTTTAGATTCCCATTCGGAATTCCTGTGTTTCTAGAGCTTCTCGAACCTGTCTGTTCAAGTTGTTTAAGGTTGCTTTGTTCTGCGGGGGCTCTAGTGTTGTGAGATCGCTTTCTGGCTTTGTTTTTAGCCAGAAAGCGATATGAGCTGGATGCGATTATGATCTGAATTAAGCTCTTCTAATGTCTCCAGCTGATATTGATACCTGATGTTCTTGACGATAACTATGCCTAGAACAACTGAACTTCCTGATGGGTTGTAGTGGGTGGGCTCAGTAGGTCCAGCTACTGTTGATTAGTTCAGTAACGTGCAGTTAAATAAATTACGACCTTTGGGGTTGATTGACGAACTGAACAAATCTGTATGTTTGGAGTTGAGATTTCCTGCTATAATTATGGAATCCGTGGATGGAGTCTAAATCTGATGTCAATAGTGGAATGCTGGGAGGATTGTACGCTGAATAGATTTTAAGTTTACCTGCGTTGTTTATGTGCACCTCCACAGCTGTCACTTCAAGGTTTGAAGATTGATGGTTGGTTAATACATTGTGGCTTAAATTATTTTTAATAAAAATGGCTGTGCCGCCACCACTAGAGTTACGCGTGTCTGTCCTTTACAGAATATAACCTCTTAGTCTTGGGTTGTTTGATGATCTGAGGTGGGATTCGCTGATCAAGATTATGTCCGGATTGTATCTGTTTGCGAATTCTTGCAGCTCAAGAATTTTATTTTTCAAGCCATTAGCATTCCATGCTATAATCATGAGGGAGTTTAGTTTGAATTTTTTAAACATTATAGAGAGCTGTCAAAATGAATTAGATTTCTAGATAAAATCTCTTTATGGAAATTTGTGTATTCATATTGCATAAATATAATTTACTTTTCCCTAAGAAAACTTTTAACAGGGGTGTAAGTTTAATTATTGAAAAAATAATAATAATTCATAATAAGCATTGTAGCAAACATTGTCGAGTTTTATTTTCGAAGTGTAAACGAATAATTTTTTTGAATGAATTCGTAATATTCATATATACATGTAATATGTATATATATATTGTGGTGGAAGATCACATTTTGTAATCTTCCACCATTTTGATATTGTTTTTATGACACGTTTTATGATAAAAATCTTTTTATAATATAAACTAGTTTGCATGATTGCGAGTTAAAAATACGCGGATATTTGTTGCCTTTTATATTTAAAAGATTTACATTTATATTATATTCTTCAGTATCATTTCATAAATACACTTTGAAATGAAGTTGTATAATTAGAAGATTAAACATTTTTGAAATGTTGTCCATATTTTTAACGGTGACAACTGAAAGTATTACAAAAATCGCCATGACCGATGGCGATAAACGGAATCACGTATATTTAAACTAGTCAACCTACTTACTTACTTTAATAATGAACCGTAAGAAACTAAAATCAAATTTACTTAAGTGGCTTCGGACTAAAAGTGAACAAAAATCGGAATTTCTTTGATGGTTTTTCTAAAGTAAGAAAACAAAATCCTTCAGAATTTTAGAACAGTGTTATCTGATAATGGATGCATCACATCGCATTTTCTGCTATTAGCATTATTTTCATCCTGGAATGGGTTCGTCTCAATTTATCTCCTGGAAAAATTACCTCAACTTTACCATTCTCGTGGACACATCGCATTTCACTTGGCATCGTAACTTCTGATCCCACAGTCCAAAACAGTTCACATTGTAAGGAAAAGAAAAATGCTCATAGTTATGCATATCTAATTATGAAATGCCAATAAAAATAGTTTAATACTAATTTTTTCATTATATTGAGAAATACAATGTGATCTGTTTAATTGATAGATAATATGATGTGATAATATCGAATCCTGTGATAATCGTGATCTTTTGTTACATTAACTAGAAACAACTATTTAACAAATAAAAACTTTATAATCTGCATTAATAAGTTCTAGGTTTTATATTTTTTTACAGTTACAGATTCAGCTTTAGTCCAGTTCTTGGTGGCCAACATCCAAATGGATCATTTTATGGAACTATTGAGCAACTTGTGCGTAAAGTAAGTTCAAATTAAATACGACCATAACGTTTTCTTTAGCATTCTCAGTTTTACTAGTCTTTTTAAAAAATAATAAATATCATTCATTCTTTCAAGAGAGGAGATGTCGGTGTAGGGCCGTTTTATCCTTCATACGAGCGCCACCTAGGAGTAGAATTCAGTAATCCATTATTGGATAAATGTTGGGTAATTGTTGGTAGAACAGTGGAACACGTGTCTGATTTGCATTCAGTTTTGGAGATATTTTCTTTTCACGTAAGTAAGATTATAAGAATTTTATGTATGTATTCCACTCAGTGTTATATTACTGCACGTTTAATATCTTGATACATCTCGGTATGTTTCAGGCAATAACCATTTTACCATACCTAAATTTATAACCACGATTTTAAATATTGTTGTTAATTTTCTAACTCTTGTCAGTCTTATTTTCAACTTTATACTTAAGAAGCTTATTAGCTCTTTATACTTAAGTGATTTTCAACAATTTCCTGTTTACACTTCTGGCTTTTAACTGACTATTTCGACTAATACTTCTTTTCCCGTGATCTCTGTCATGCACGGATTCTTGTTAATACAACACGGTTCTCCCAAAATTTAATGAAGTTGTATAATGTACTTTTGAATTTAAAAATGCATTAATAATACTAAGATACAGTTATTTGTGATTTAACTTTGGTTAACTTTGGTATCACTATACTATACGACGATAGCCTGCAAAAATGCCACCGGAAGTGACGTTTTAAGGACTTAATGAAATTAAAAGGCACACATTGATTTGTGCAAATCTTTGATATTTTATTCTTTCTTTGATAAATAAAAATTAAAACGGGAATTAAACTAAGTCATATAACTGAAGAACAAGTATGATTGATGTCTCCATACGATTTCAAAACAGTGTTGCTATTTTTGTAAATGGCTAAATAACATGCATGTCAAATATTGCTAAGATAAACGCAACTGTGTCTTGTAGTTTTACATATTTCATTTACATAAATAATTACAAGATATAGAAGAACACAACATTCTTTTACGAATTCAGATAATGTGATAAATTTATATTTCAGGTGTGGCTTTTATTGTTGCTGTCCCTCCTGATTGTAGTCGTACTGAGCATGGTCATTGAAAAATTTCAAAATAAAAGGCTTTCTGGTAAAATGTTTTACGTTAAATGGATGACAAACGGATTAAATTACGTTGACCTTCTGCTATCTCAAGGTATTTTGTTAATTCTGTTAGAAGTTCTGGTTTATTAATTATATAGATATACAATACATCACTTTACATTTTTCTGCCTACATCAAGAAAAACAGATGGAAACGCATAATTTTTAAATGTTAATGAATTATATTTCCTGAGACATTTCATTGTATTTAATCCTAATCGATTTATATGACGTCAAAGAATATAAGCGTACACAGCCACATTCATCAAAGCTTGATTTGCTTCCTCAGTCTTAAGTAAAAGGCTGGTTATATTCCACTAATTTGAACCCTTCCGAAGGGCCGATGTGTTGTGGAAATACTTTTTGAAAATGAATGCTGTGCCGAATAAAGCGGCCTTTTGCAGCTGCCCGATTTTTAATCCATCTAACTCGTGTGCTTCTAGATATTTTTTCAATGTTTGGGATGGCGCCTAAAGCACCTATTATTATGGGAACAACTTTCGTTTTCTTTTGCCAGATTCGTTCAACTTCGACTTGCAAATCGCGATACTTTGTAATGTTTTCACTTTCTTTGTCCTCAATCCGACTATCTCCTGGTACTGATATTTCGATAAACTTAACACCTGTACATTACACCTTAACACTATACCTTAATTACACCTTAACAGTTAACACTATATATGTGTGTGTGTGTGTGTGTGTGTGTGTGTGTTTTCCTATCTGGAAAAATTTTCAGATTTTTTTTTTTTTTTTTTGTTCGGGGCAGATAGTTCATTGTCGTTTTTCATAATCCACAGGCTGATGTCGCGTGTTTCCTATTGATTGAGAGCTTTTGAATTTTTTATTTTTGTTGACAGACGGGTGGAGGGCGAGACAGCACCGCACGTTATATACTTGCATATGTGCGTGCAGCTAATATCTAATTACGTGTTATGAAAGCGAACTTTCATACTGTAAACGATAGAAGTGTACTTTTATTGCATGTTTTTAGTTCATCAACTCCGCTAATTGTATAGAATTAGAGTAAAAGAGCCTCACTATGCTATTCATTTCATTTACATTATCGACAGCATTTCCTAAACACTAACTACAAAAATAGCTATTGACGAAATACAACATATTTCAGTAATAAATTCTACGTTGGATTCAAGCCACACGAGCTGGTAGGTTTAACATACAACAACGGACAACTCTCCAAGCTTCAGGCTTATAAATTCAAAATGACTCGCTCTTCTTTTCCTTCATTAAAGGACTAGCTTAACTTTCGTGAACGGTAATTGAATAGAATTCTTAATTACTCAATTAGAATATTAATGAAATAATTTTGACCTGAGTTACTTTCGTACACTTAATCGACCAATGATGATTGCAATTTCACAGGCAACTTCCAGTTTTATTTGTCCTAAATAAATCTTATCCTCTGTATTATCGTTGTAACACATAGATTAGCAAAAAGATATAACTTCCTTTTTAATGATCTAATTACGATTGTTCTTATGCTATTTATGGTACCTACAATAGTCAATGTAGGCCACTTTCATTGATTTAATAACTGATTTCGCAAACGGCCAAATATATCAAATAATTTCAACAGGATTATCCTAGAAATGTCCTCAATTCTTTTTATCGCATTTATCACCTAATACAGGTCTATTTCTTTTCTTGCAGCTACCGGTAAGTACAGGGGCGAATTCCCCATGCTTGCTATCCTTGCTGCGCAAGCTGATTACTTGAAAAAGAAGTAATATTTATAAGCATTCCATTTAGGCTTTTATTTTTGTAGACAGTAGACGTCTTAAGCTTGCGCGGCAATAGTTGATCTTTGCGTTGTGTATCGAAGGCCGATGCTTGCTTGTCTAGTTGCTCGGTTGTCGAAGCTTCCAGGTCCTCGCCGCAGCACTGTGATTTCATGCGCTCGCATAGCCATTTCCGCACCCTTCACATCCTCTTAAACAAAGCCAAGTAGCTCTAGCCAGTGAGCTTCAGCCAGCCTTTACAAGTGTGCGTGTTGCTTGGGAAAATTAAGTTACAATCAACTTTTTATGACGATGTTATTGACCATTTCTTAAAGAAGCACCATAGGGTAGAATTTGTATTCAAGTAGCTAAATTGAAAAAGATAGAATATCATCATCATCATCAAATTCCTGACATGTACCCTCAAGGGGTGTACAGGATATGATAGTACTACATGAAAACTTTACATCATTACGAACTTCCTATCTACAATTTTCCTCCAAATCAGTCTGTTACTTGTCAAGACTCCAACATTATTAGATCTTATATCGTCTATGGCATTTTGTGCCGTATCAATCCACCTATATCTTGGTCTTCCTCTGGGTCGTTTTCCTGCCAACCTGGCAGAGAACACTTGTTTTGCTAATCTTTCCTTGCCCATTCTGTTTCAAGTGACCATACCACCTGAGATTAGCTCTGCTAACGTTCCTGACAATGTCAAGTTTTACCTAATATCCTCGTTTTTAATATGATATTGCCATTGATGCCATCTGTTCACGCCTCTAATCTTTCTCAGGACTCTCATATCTGCGGTCTCTAGTCTTTGGTCAAGTGTTTTATTTCTGACCCAGCTCTCAGATTCATAGGTTAAAATTGGTTTGAACACTGTCTTGTATACAATTAATTTAGTGTTTCGACTAATTTCTCTCTTATTCCATATGAATTTATTCAATTGACTTCCTACTATACCAGCTTTGTTGATTCTGTTGTCTCTTTCCATATCTAATTTACCATCTTCAGTAAAAATCGTGCCTAAGTAGCTGAAATGTTTTACTTGTTCCACAGGTTCTCCATTCACATCACAGTTGACATTTTCAACAATTCTACCTATTTTCATTGTCTTCGTCTTTTTAATGCTGACCTTCATACCATATCTATTACAACAGTCATTCAATTTAGTCAGGGAATCTTGTAGCGGATTTATTTAGAAGTATAACATTGTCCGCATAAATCAAAGCGCTGACATTAACATCTCCAATTCTGATATCATGATTAATACCACTTTCCTTCATAATGTGATCCATATAGATAATAAATATCAGAGGGGATAATGTACATCCTTGACTCACACCAGATTTAACATTAAACCATCTTCCTGTACATCCTTCAATTCTAACTGCCGACTTACAACTCAAATACAGACTGAGTATTGCTTGATATAATGCCCCATTGACACCATATAACTGTAGCGTATTGAATAGCTTCTCTCTTCGCACCTTGTCATATGCCTTTTCCAGATCGAAAAAACTTAAATACAGATCTTTGTTATATTCCTATGCTTTCTCAACTATTTGTTGAAAAGTGAAGATCTGATCCTGACAGCCTCTATTTGGCCTGAATTCAGCTTGTTCTTCACCAAGCTTTTCTTCCACAATTCTTCTCAACCGTTTCTCAAGTATGCTTGCATAGATCTTACCAGGAACACTCAATAGAGAAATACCTCTGTAATTCTCACATTCAGTTTTATTTCCCTTTTTATATATGGGTACTATTAGAGCTCTACTCCAATCATCGGGAATTAGTCTCACTGTCCAGGCTCTCTGAACTATGCATTGCAGCCACTGTAAGACTTTTATGCTGAAGTATACCACCATACTTCAGCATTTCTGGTCAAATATCATCTATTCCTGCTGCCTTTCCATATTTCAAGCCTTTGATGGCTTTTTCTACTTCAAGTATAGATGTGTATTCCTGATTGTATGCCTGTTGAGTGTTTTTTACCACTGTGCTATCACTGCTTGTTTCATTTAGCAATTTTTCGAAGTAATTACTCCATACTTCAAAGATATCTTTTTCTCCTGTTTTCATGTCACCTTTATCATCTCTAATTCCTTTTACAGCACTCTTTACTTCATTTCTAAGCTTCTTCAACAACCTCAAGAATATCTTAAAACCATCTTGATATTTATTTTCTATGTTCTTGCCAAAGTCCTCCCAAGACTTTTGTTTAACTAGTTGTACACACTGTTTAGCTTTCTTACATTTGTCTCTGTATTCTGTAAGAGTGAAATCGGACTTCTTTGCCAGGAACTTTTGATATGCTTTCTTCTTTTCCTTCAATGCCTCTTTAACTTCCTGTGTCCACAAGGGAGTTCTGATTTTTTTTATCCTTGCACACACTTTTATTCGCTTTAAAACTTTCTTACATGTTATTCTTTTCAATATGAAATTCAATTTTATCCTGCTCAAGACTAAATAGTGATCACTTCCAATTTCAAATCCTCTGTACACTCTGGTGTCCTGCACCAGGGAGAAAACATCACTATCAACAATAACATAGTAAATGAGACTTTTCTTATTCCTCACCTTTCTCTCCATGTGAATTTGTGCACATTTTTATGTTGGAACATGGTGTTAGTAATAACCAGTCCATGTCCTGAGCAGAAATCCAACAGGTATTTGCCATTATTATTAGCTTTGCTCTTTTCTCCAATTTTTCCCAAAATATTTTTGTATGTCTGACAATCATTTCCTACTCTGCTATTTAGATCCCAACAATGACCAATTTTTCTTTTTTCATTGTGTCAGTTGCTTTTTCTATAGAATCAAAAATTTCCTCCACTTCTACCTTAGTAGAACCTTCTTTGTGACTTTAGGCACAAAGAAGTCTCATTGTCCAGTTCCCTTTTCTCATATTTGCCCACATTACTCTACTTGAGACTGCCTGCTATTCAAGAAGATGAGCCTCGTATTTTGTGACTACTCCTTCTTTTCCTTGATTGTCATTTCCTGAATATAACATTTTGTATTTATTGCTCAGAAAGATCTCAAAAGTTTTTGTCTTTTTTGTTTCAGTCACCCCTACTATGTCGATCTGGTAGTTATCTTCAGCTACCTCCATTTCTTTGCCATTCAGACTTCTTATGTTGATAGTACCGATGTTTAACTCTGGTGATGTTGAGTTGGGGGTGTCTTTTCAGATTTGCTCCAGTAGCTGACGTTTCGCTGTTCGCCCTGGTTCCATGGCGAAAACAACAGAGGCTTTGTTTAACCAGCCGACGCCTCAGCCGGCATGAAATTTTGTCATGTTGTACCATCATTTTCTATATTGGTTTAAGCCAATAAGAATACAATTTGGTCGGCTAAATCCCAAATTGGCAGCCCATCCTCTTTCGTTCAGTATCTAGGTAAATACCCAACAGGGTGCACCACGAGAAGGTGAGGATTGGACTTTAGGTCAGAAGCCCTGGTCGGTTCTCCGCATTCCTTTAAAGGCTATGTGGAGGTCTCCTCTCAAATTTATTTTACAAAAGATAGAATATCATTTCTAAAATAAATGTTGTATTTGTATGATTAAATGTACATAAATTTCTAAATACTGTATATAGTTTTAAATGGTCAGTAATTCATTATTCCCCTAATCAGACTTCAAACACACCTCTCCTTTCCTGAATGATAAGCAGAGCATGCGTGAATTTTAAGACCAGCATTCGCCCCTGGGTAAGTATGTCCAACAAATTATACTTGCGCTGACATAAACAAAGAAACATTGGAATGAATAAGCAGGGCGGGTCTGACGTCAGTTGAACCGATGGTTCAACTGACGTAAGAACCAAATGAATCAAAAGCAAGAAATTTTAAATTAGATCAAATTTTGGATACATTTTTGGAATAAAAAGCAAGAAAAATTTCTTTCTAAGTTTCTTTCTTTGTTTTCTTTTCATTTCCTTTTTTTTTGTGAAAGTATATTACTTAATTTTTATATTCATTAATAGCATATATTCCCGATACCTAATTATCGAATTTTCTTTAATTTAATTAATAATCATTTTCAATACCCACCACCAAAATTATCTCAATTGTCCCGGATTTTCTAAGGTCATGACCAGCCATAACAGTTACAGCCTTGTGACTGTAAATACACACACATATCTCACGATTCATCTGTCATTCTTCTCCTCCTAATCAAATGTTCATAACACTATGCTCTGTCACATGTATGAAATGTATTGTTGAAGTTCTGATTTGTTTACAGATTTGATGAATCTTTGATTTACTCTAAACAGGGAAAACAGAACTGAATAAGAAGACAAAGTACAGAACGAGTTACAGGATTCTTAACGTCACGTGGCTGATCTGCGCTGTTCTTACAATTATGACTGTTTTCAGAGGATTGCTGACATCTCGCTTGTCAGACAGAAGGATTATTCCTGAGGTGGAAAGTCTTCAAGATGTTTACGACAAATCAGGAATGATTCCACTTGTATTGGCGGGCAGTTCGTATCAAAAGTTCTTCATGGTGCGTAGGGTCCTCACCCATTTTACATTAGTATAAAATTGTGCTAGCTTGCTAAAAATATCATAAGCTCATCATTGTTATTATATCGTTGCTGATATAATATGAATACTACATTATAGTAAAGAATATGTATGGGATGCGTGAGTACGTCACTTACGTGTGAGTAAAGAATTGAGAAGTCGAATGGTTCCCAAATTTGTTGTGGTTACAATTGATTTAATTTTTTTCATGCATACTGTGGAAAGAAGAGTTAGTATATATTCTAAGGCATTTAATTAGAGAATAGAGGAATTATCATCATCATTATTATTAAGAGAGATCTCCAGGGAAGACATTTACCACATGCACCACTTATCATACATATTCTTGATTTCATTCCCAATGATTGCCCTCACAACATCCAATGGCAATCCATTCCAATCACGCATCACCCTATGAGAGAAATATCTAGCCCTCACACTCTTCTTGGCGTCCTTTATTCTCAGCTTCCAAGGATGTCCTCTTTTTCTTTCCGCCCCTCCATAAATTGAGAAAAGCCATCAACTGAAATCCTGGATGATCCTTTCAAAGTTTGTAAGTCTCAATCATATCACCCCTCTTTCACCTGTTTGCTAGTGTCTTCAGTCTACAAATTCTCAATCTGTCTTCATAACCAGTATTCCACAATCCCGACATCAATTTAACATTCTCCTTTGCACTCTCTCCAATATATCAGAATCACAACGGAAACCAGGATACCAGACCCGCGAACAATAGTCCAAGTGAGACCTTACCAAAGCCTTGTAAAGAGGCAAAGTAACTTCCTTATCTTTACATGTGAACGTTCGTTTCAGCATTGCAATTATCTTTTGAGTTGTATTTGCAATCTTTGCCACATGGCCCCTGAATTTTAACTTCCTCAATTAACACTATGAGATTCCTATCCTCATCGGTTTCTTCTAGTCTAATCCCACCAATTCAATACGATATTGGTTCAATATCGTATTGAATTGGTGGGATCTTATCATGCCAACGTGATTGACTTTACATTTACTCACATTGAACTGACACCCATTTTACTATGCCCACAATTCCAGCCTATTCAAATCATTCTGCAAGTTCTCCGCATTCCTGATTAACCTACATTTCTTTGCATCATCAGCAAAGAGCTGTAATCTCTTGTCAGATCCTTCAGAATATCATTAATGTACAGATTGAACAACAGTGGACCAAGCACTGATCCTTGTGGTACACCACTGGTTACCTTAAACCTTGCAGATTCAGATCCCCCGTAAACCACTTTTTGATATCTGTCAGCCAGTCATCCTCTTATCCATGCTAATATTGTATAACCCAAACCCATTTTCTCCAATTTGTACAAAAGTCTACCATGTGTATTCTGTCAAAAGCCTCGCCAAAATCCAAAAGTATCATGGTGTATGCATTCTCCTTGTCTAGTTCAATGGTAATATTGTTATAGAATGTGAGAAAGTTGCTAAACCTGACCTTCCCTTGGTAAACCCATGCTGTTCGTTGCAAAGTAGAGATTCTCTGTCAACCCATTTCTGGATGCGAGCCCTAACGTATTTTTTCAAAATCTTCATGACCTCCCCTGAGATACTAATTAGTTGATAGCTGGATATATCGGTCTTTGTACCATCCTTGTGCAATGGAATTACCATACATTCCTTCCATTCCTGCGAAATCTTCCCTGTTCTGAGACTCATATTAAACAGTCCGGTCAAAGGAATGACTAGTTCAGCTGAACACTCTTTTAGCACACGTGCTGATATTCCATCTGTCCCTATTCCTGAATTCTTATTCAATTTGTGCAGCAGCTCTAAAACCTCGGCCTCACACACCGGCGTTTCTTCACCTAGTGAAGAGGTAACAGTGAGCTCAATGTTGCGTTCACCAGGTTGATAGCTTTTAACAAAATGGGCACTCATTAACTGAACACCCCTTTTTGCATCTGTAACCCTTACGTCATCTGGATTTAGAAGAGTTGTTCTTTCATATTCATTCTTTCCTTTACGTGCAACATATGGATAGAATTCTTGTAGGCTGTCTTTATCATGCAGAGCCAGTTTCTTTTCATACTCAGACTTTGCTTGCTTTACAACAGATGTGACTATTCTAGCCTGCTACTTATAACGTTCAAAACGGACGACATCCTTATGCAAACGGTATTCTTTATACATTATCCTTTTCTTACGAATCTCATGCTTAATAAGATTACATATTCATTTGAATCCTACTCTATTTATTCTTGGAACTCTTGAGACACATTCTGATATCGCATCATTCAAGTGTTGTTCGAAATGCTTCCCATTCATCAACTGATCTCATTCCACTGAACTCCGAATACTCCTCAGTTGTTTATAATTTCCTGCTTTGCAGTTCACCATGTACCCTTTTCTGAATGGAACATTCATAAACTTAGTCACTTCTCAAGTGAGTACCGCATGATCTCCGATACCAACCGGAGGCAGAATAGTTACGTCTCATTAACTGAAACGCCCTCTGACAGTATAATCAAATCTAACACTCTTTGACCTCGAGTTCCTTCTGTTACATGCTGCTTGGGGAAGCTGTACCGCAACAGCTCAATAAATTCAGTTTCATTCTTCGCGTGAGATTCTACTGCTACCCCACTCAATATTCCAATAATTAAAGGTTCACATTTACAAGACTTTCGTGTGAGTTCATGTAACAAACTCCCATAAAGATTTTTTCTATATTAACCAACATTATCACAGATCCTATTAAGAATGTAAAAAGATCAAGTACATGCAATGTGCTTTTATCTCTCCTTTCTTTAATATTATGCAGAGAACTAACAGATCCATATATCCCAGCATAACTCCTTTTGACTTCATGAAAAACGTCACATTATTATACGAAATATTGACTTCATTATTTTAATTCCCAAACGCATTTATAATAGATTTAATTAAAATGTTTTTCAGTTTCTATTTAGATTATGACGTAAATTTGTTTTACCGATCTAGTTCGCCGAAACTCCTCTTGTCAAAGGACTCTGGAAAAGGATGCAGAACGAATCCTTAAGTGGCTTTGGACTTCGAGACTTGGCAAAAGTTGAAAAAGGTACCCACGTGATTATACGAGATGCAGATGTCGCTTTACCCAGAATTGCGCTTTTCAAAAAACGGCTAAATGGAACCTGTAATTACCACATTGGACGAGTTCCTGCTTTGGAATTTATCTCAGTATCTATTTTTAGAAGAGGACTATCACCGGAAATAAAGGAGCAGATTAACTTAAGGTAATCTAGAAAAGATATTATAAAACAGTGAAACGTTTTTTGAAATATCTCTTTATCTATTCAAATTGTAGTTAAGATTGAGATGTACATGCGATGTCATAAATTATAAAATTACACCATTTAATTGATCTGATCTGATTTTCCCTTTCAGTCGTTTCCGACCGTAATTGAATCTTGGGCATTGCCCATAAAGTATTTCTGGTGGTTTTACAGGGTAGTTCACCATTGCTCCCACCCCACCCCCCATTTTTTCCTGACTGTAATCCATGTGTGTTCACGGGACCAATTTGCCTGTTCTGAGGGACGAAAAAACCAGAGTTTCCTGGTGAAAACCCCCTACCTCCGAATGAGACTGGCTAACTCACCTTTAGTAGAAAGAGAGGATAAAGGTTCCTCAGGTCAGACGGGAATTGAACCCAGGTCTTTCCGACCAAAGCGCTTCGTCTATACTGACCGAGATACGAAGGCTCTGTCATATTACAGGACAAGGAAAAATGGACGTCTGTCTCATTATCCCTTAGGGAACATAACATCAAATATTCCTGGGATAAAATCGCAGATGGAGTCAAAATTAAGCCTGCCACTGTCACTGAATATAGGCAAATGACAAAGTTAATGGACACCAAAAATCTTCCTTACCATATTATCGCTTTAACCAGTAAAAAGAACCTGAAGGTGGTGCTTCATATGGTCACTGAAGGCATCAACCTTGAAGAAATCACTGCTGATCTTATCAATCAATGGTTGAATTGAGCAGGATGCTCATGTCCGATAAAAGGCCAATGCCGCTGATACTGGTAGAGATCGACAACATGCAGTAAAAGATATAACTGACTGCTATCTGCGGCCTCAGAATTTCTACTGAGCTTCTAAGAAAGAAGGCATCAGCAGGGAAGTGTCATAGAAGTCAGACGTTTGGCCATGCCCCAAAACTATGCAGGGCCGACTTCAGGTGTCTAAAATAAAATAAGAACTTGGAGGTGGAGGTGTACACCAACAACGCCGGCAGTCTCAAAATCTACCCACTTACAATTCTACAAACTACCCCCCCCCCCCAGTAATATCAGATTTGGACTCTATCCTCGGCTCTACAGACTCCATTATCATATCAGGGGATCTCAATGCTAACACCGCTTGGTTTAGTTCCACAATCAATACAAGTGACCACACTCTACACAACTACACAGCTCTCAACTCAGCCATACTTGCTGGTCCGATCGAGCCTTTTCATCACAGCCCTATAGGAAAATCGGGTGTACTATACATCCTCTTCCTCAAAAATATCAGAAATCAATACCAGTTAGAAACGATCTCCGCCAGCACTCATTTATGGTATGGGATAAGGATAGGTACAGGACCGAAGTTCTCCCTGAGAACATCGGTCCTGTACCTATCATCCGGAAAAAAGAAGAAACTGTATAGCTGTGAAAAACTTGACAAGCGAGATTAATAAAGCCATAGCATCTCTCACGAAAACTGCTTGCATCCATTCAACCAGCCGAATCCCACAGGATATAATGGACTTAACTGGGACAAAAAATAAAGCTAGCAAGAGGTACATTTGAATAGACAAGTAGGAGACGCACTTCAAAAACATAGAAATCAATAATGTGAAAAACGTTAACATCTCTCAACTCAGAAGATCATACAGTTTGGAAATTCATGAAAATCCTTCGCAGAAAAATCATCTCCTCCATACCATGCACAGAAAACACGGAATGGCAAAAATTCAGATAAAGATAAAGCTGGAGCTCTAGTTAACAGCCTGGAGGAGCAGTGCAGCCAGTCATATGAAAACCTGAATATCAACCTCATATATAAGGTTCATTGACAGGTCAAGCGTACCTTAAGACAAATAGAGGACAACTCTAATCCAATCACCCCTACTACTCCAGCAGAAATAAACAACATCATAAAGTGTTTAAATTTAAAAAAAGCTCCAGGACCAGATGGTATCACCAATAAAATCATAAAGATTCTTCCTTCAAAAACCATAGTGCATTTAGTGAACATTACAAATGCAATTATAAGACTACAAAACTTGTCTGGAAAACACATAGCCTGGAAAACTGCTGATGACACACCAGTAAAAAGCCTGGAAATAATCCAAATCTCTCCCAAAGTTACAGACCCATCAGTCTGCCGTCAAACCTTGGTAAAATTGCTGAAAAAGTAATCTTCTCAAGATTACCGGAAACCACAGCACAGCTAAGAATTATTCCTAATACACAGTTTGGCTCCGAAGGGAGCATAGCACCGTTAAACAGATAGTTAGAATAGTGTAACACATCACGCAGGGCTTCAACTGGAACCTTTACCCCGCCGCCGTTTTTTTGGATCTAGCAAAGGCTTTTGATAAAGTATGGCACCAAGGCTTTCTCTTCAAACTCATAAAAGCAAACATACCGATAAACTTAGTAAGACTGGTCAAATCATATCTGTCGGATAGATATATGCAGGTGAAAGTCAACGGAATTGCATCATCCAGACGGAAAATTCTAGCACATGTTCCTCAAGCCTTTCTTTACTGGCCCCCATATTGTTCTCAATCTATGTGGCAGACCCCGCAAAACCCAAGGTCAAGCATCACAGCCCTATATGCTACTGATACATCAATATTGGCCAGATCTTTCAGCCTCAATCCAGCGACTCCAGAAAAACATCTCTTCTTTTGCGAATGGTTCTAGGATTGGAGGATGCAGGTCAAACCCTCTCAAATGCTCAACTATACTTGTTCTCTAGACGGAAAGACCCCACCGTTGATTTTTGATTTTTTCCAATACTTTGGAAAAAAAAATCTGGCTATAAGGTATCCAGAGTCATAGCTCAGCTTTACCCTTTGATCAACCGAAGAAGTGAACGACACATCAAACAAACTGCTAATATAATGATGGTGATACGTCCTGTAATTACTTACGTCTCCCCAGCATGGAGCCATACCTCTAAATCAAATATCCTGAACCTACAGAGAATTCAAAACAAGTGTCTGAGGATGATTCTAGACGTCGTATGGTTTATTAGAAACCCCCAGACCATCGAGAGACCAAAGTGTCATTCACCTTCTCCCTTCTTCGCGATTTAGCTAAAAAATTCTTCGACAAGGCGAGCACGCACCCGAAAACACTAATCACACAACCCTTCGACTAGGGTGAAGCAGTCTACTGCAAACACAAAAGACCAAAATTAATACTACTTCCAACTGAACACATCTATTTACCAAAATGCCTGTAAGGGAAGAGCGTAAAGCTCATAAACATTCCATGCACAATTTCCTTACTCAGACAAATTGGAAAAAGAAAAACAAGTTTGCTTCACCTATCTTGTCAGTAACGTTGTTGTTTTTATTGTTGAAGTGTTGTAAAAAACTTGTTGTCTATGCTATTTGAGTAAACTTGGTTGTGAATATAGGAATATTTTCGTTTGAATACAATACGTATTTAAATATAAAGTAATATATACGTATTTTAATATAAAGAAAGTAAATCAATAATAAAAACATTTTAAAATTATATTTTTACTTGAGTTCTACATAATGCATGTTCGTATGACAACAATGCCATCGTCTGCTTGAGTTGAGTAAAGTTAGCCGTGTAGAATTAACCATAATTTTTCCATTCATAGTTAATCCCATATGCACTAAAATTATAACATTAGGCTCTGTTTCTCGTTTTTCATAAAGAGGGATAGGTAATGTTTAGTCGCTGTAATTAATGCAACTAAATATTTAATAATAACAAAATGCCATCTTTTAATTATAATAATAATAATGTCTTAATCTTATAACTTGTATTGGATTTAAAGATAGTATATAATAAATAATTTAATTATATTTAGAACTAAATTTGTTAATGTTTGATTTAAGCATTCAAAACTATGTTTGTTATAATGGTTTCCTTTTAGAATCACTCGATTATTTGAAGCCGGAATTCCTGTTCGGATTCAAAGGCGTTTGCTAATCAGAAATGAACAGTGTCATAGCACAGACCAAGAAACTGATTTTCAGTTGCGCTTTCATAATGTGGTTCCTTTATTCTATGTATGGCTGACAGGACTACTGATTAGCAGTTGTGTTTGCATTATAGAAATGATCGTGGGGTGTATTTTAAGGAAGAAATGTAAAATTTAAAAATGTATATTATTGTATGTAAATCTTAAACAGATAGAAAGAATGTATGTAACACAAACATCTCTTTGGCCATGCAATAAATTGATACGTATTTCTTATCCCACACTTAATACTATGCGTATCAGCTGAAACAGTTTTGTGCAAAGTTTAAATAGTGTGATTTTTATTAGTAAATTACAAAAATCCTTTGAGAATCTCGGGCATTTCCCACTTTCGATGACTCAGTTTTTTAATACTTTAAACGGTTAGTCAACAATATTATTTCGAGTTTGAACAAACGATAATGTAATAACAATATATTTTTTTTTACCTTTTTTTTCTTTACCGTTTTCAGTCATATCATTCCAGAAAGCCATGATCTGCAACACATACCAGATAGAAACCACATTATACCGGAATAAATTCTAAATGGCTGATTTTGGTTTATAATGCAAAAGTTTTGTTATGACAATCGCAACAGGCATCGTCGGTTGCCTACAATCTTGATAATTTGCCATGATCTGAGTTTTGTAACGTTTTTTTTTTTTTCTTTTGTTATCTCACCCATGAAAAAGTTTAAGCCTATTAAGTACTCTGGGGTGATGAACATTCTTAATATATATGTTTAAAATTTCTTATTTATTTTTACATAATCTGAACTACAAGTTTAGACTTCTAACATCTTGTATTCACTGCCTTAACCTATAAGTCCTCTATTAAATATTCTGTATTGCTACAAATTCTGAATTGAATTCTGTTAAATTCTCAATTGACTTTCGAAGTCTTTTATCCAGGTCAGAGGGAACTGATTAATTTTTAAATCGAATTATTGAAAATTGACTGCTTTTTAAATTCCAGGATTCGTTCTCCTCTGGATAGTTTTTCTCTTTTATAGTGTAAAACGGTAAACTAAACACAGAACCCATTCCATATGGCATTAGATACTTTCTGGTTAATCTCTTCACTTCGCTTCTTTTGTCTTAGACGAATGGTCTGTATGACCAATAACTCCGCTTCACATAAACCTAAATTTGGTAGGGTGCTTAATCTTATCTCTATATCCTGTCATGTCTATCAATGGAGTGGCCTGTATAATGTTTTGCAAGGAGGGGAGAATAAATGCCTGTGTTTCTTCAAAGACAAAATTTTCTCAAATTCTTTAATTTTAGAAATAGGCAAGAGTCATTTATAGCAGTTCGTCTGTTTCTTCTCTCACCTAAGGCATTATCACTGATGATTATATTAACATATTTCAAAAGTTATAACTATATCAGAATATTTAACACAGTATAGACATCTACATCTATGTCTGAACTAGTGTGAGTTCTACGGTCGATTTTCTTGAATTTTAAGGAAAGAGAGAAAAAAAAAGTGTCCAATTGAAAAAGTTACAGATATTACCGGTACGGAGATTGTAGAATATTTCATTTACTTAGTATAAAAATTCAGAAATTGACTTAATTTCATCTTTTTTTTATATATTCTTGCAATTTTAATGATATTCGTAATTTTTAAAAATTTAATATAACTTAAAAAATTTAATTCCTATTATTACATTTTTAATAACACATTTTAATTTTAAATGTAAAATAAATGAAATTCCAAGAGAAAGATGAGTTGACTTTTTTGTTATAATATTTCTTTTATTAATTGCTTCGTTTGTATTTCACATTAATACGGAAATAATCTTTCCGAAAAAAAATCGTAGTATGTTAATTTAATTGTATTTTAAAATAAGACAACGCACAGAAAATATTGAATATGCCATCGTATATAAGACGTAGAAGTCAGAATAGAAACTGAATTATCAGGAGTAAAAATCCCCTTAATTGTCTCGATATAATCATTAACAATAAAAAGAATTACAGTAACGTAATAAAATAAACTAATAACAATTATTCACAATTAAAGTATTTTACGCCAATGGATCTAAGTAGTTTGGCTATACATTCTGAGACATTGAGTAATACTGACGAAGAAATTGAAGCCTTCTATCATGATGTTCATGATGTACAACTGTACAATAAAGTAAAACATCATTTCAGAATTGTAATGGGAAACTTTAATGCTAGAATTGGTATTCAACATTCAGATGAAAGCTCAATGGGAAATTTTGGATATGGCATAAGAGATGACAGAGAAGCAAAAATAATAGAATTTGCAGAAAAAGAAAACCTGTATATCGGGAATTCATTTTTCAAGAAACAGAACACGTAGATTGTTGACATGGAAAGTCCAAATGGAAAAACTACTGAAATTGACTTTATCCTCAGCAATAGGAAAAACATCTTTCAAGACTGCTCTGTTATAAATACCTTCAACAGTGGATGTGACCATCGTATGGTACGCAGTCTTAAAAGATATATTACAACACGAACTAAACAATAGATTTAAACATCTTATTATAGATGACAATGCTGATCTATCAGAAAGTAATGACATTATTATCCAAAACATTTTACAATTCTCACTTGAAATAGCTGGTACCACAGAACAGAACAGAAGCAAGACAAAGTCTCTGAAAAAGCAAAACAGCTTATGAAGAAACGAAGAGAAATGAAACAATCAATTAACTTACAAAATAAAATTGAATACACTGAATTATGCAAAACAATCAGAAAACGTATCAGAAAAAATATGAAATATCAATTGTAAATTCATACAACAAACAATTGAAAACAACCATAGTCTCAAAAAAGCTAAACAGCAATTGATGAACAGCAAACAGATGGTTGCAGTCAAACTAAGACGGGACCATTACCAGAGAAAGATATGCTATGCCAAAACAAATCAAAGAATTCTGCTCAATATTATATCAGGATGATGAATTAAATGAAGAAGGAGAAGCCAACTACGACACAGCTGATATACCACAGATTCTACCAGAAGAAGTTATGCAGAGCATCCAAAGCTTCCAAAATGTCAACGCTGCAGGTGAGGATGGAGTAATAGCTGAACTTCTAAAAACAGGTGGAGAAATAATCTACGAATTCTTAGCAAAACTATTTACTTTATCGCTGAAGAAAAATGATGCACTGACAACATGGAAGAAGGCTATCCTAATTCCGATAGATAAAAAAGGTGAGTAGAAGACTTGACGAACTACCTACCTATCAGATTGCTATCAGTGGTCTACAAAGTGCTTACAAAAGTCTTAGCTCATAGACTTTTTGCGACTCTTAACCTAGCACAACCAAAAGAACAGGCAGGCTTTCGAAGGGGCTTTAGTACAATGGACCAAATTCAAGTTGTACAGCAGATTAAGGTCTGAAGATAAATGGAAGATATTTAAGCCATTTATGCTTTGCAGATGACATAGTTATATTTACTTCAACAGCATGAATTAAAAGACTCGTATCCATGAGCTCCCAATTACTAGCAGAACAGCAGGCCTAAAGATAAACCCAAAGAAATCCCAAGTTATGTTCAATAGCTAGGTTCAACCAGAAATAATAAAAATCAATAATGAGGAAATTAAACAAGTAGATCATTACATATACTTAGGACAACAGATATCAATGGAACACAATATCATGGATGAAATTAGAAGGCGTACGATGCTTGGGTGGAAAGCATTTGGAAAATCACATTCAATGTTCAAAAGCCAACCACCATTATGCCTGAAGAGAAAGGATTTTAACCAGTGTATTCTTCCGGTATATGTACTGGCATATGGCTGTGAAACATGGACACTGAATGCAAAGGATATTCAAAAATTAAGAGCAACACAATTTAGTATGGAAAGAGGTATGCTTGGTATCACACGATTGGATCACAAAAGGAATAGATGGATAAGAAATCAAACCAAAGTCTCTGACATCATAGGAAGAGTGAAACATCTGAAGTGGCAATGGGCTGGGCATATTGCTCGAAGACAAGATCAGCGATTGACAAAGAAGTACTGAAATGGATTCCACGAGAAGAAAACCGATCACTGCAAAAAGGAGAGCCATGGACAGAGAGTTTTGCAGTAATCTTGGAAAGGGCCTACACACATATATATATATATATATATATATATATATATATATATATATATATATATATATATATATATATATATATATATATATATATATATATATATATATATATAACAATCCTTTAGGGCATAAATAAGAATCGTCCCTTATTTATGCTTCAATTTATTTATTTATGTATTTTCTGCTTCAGTCGACATAAGCTAATGATTTCAGTATATTTAATACTTCATATACTGAAAATTAAGTCATTAGTTACTATGTGACTGACTTTTATTTTCAAATTTATTTTCCCAAGCTAGTCTAAATATTGTCTTTGAAATTCATGAAGGCTTAATGTTTTAAATTTCAATTCGAAATTGCTCAAAATTGGAATTAATTGCCATGGCGATTACATCTGGTTGTTATTTGTGTTTTATTAGAATAGTCTACCACAATATTATGTCGTACTCTTTGACACTGAAGAAGAAATGGTGGAAACACAAATATAGGTCTTCTCCAGGCAATAAGGAAGATAGTGAGATTTTCAGTGATTAGGCTACTAAAATTAACATATTCTTTAATAATTACCATCTGTGAATATATTTTAAGAAATTAGGCCATCTCTCTTAGATTAAAATAAAAACCTTGGATCATCTTACACTAAAGATACTCAAAATTCTTTCTTAAAAAGGATTTTATCAGTGGTGTAGCCAGCCGAAAAAGTTATTTTTTGACCAGGAGATCCTTTCTGATCCTGATTCACAGCAAAACATCAATATATCTTATACAGATTCAGTTAAACAAATTTGTTCCATTAAAATAGCTGCCCGAGTCAGAAGTCATAACGTTAGAATTAGCTGTAAACCCATATAAATAATTCTTTAAAAGAATATTTTATATGGTCATTAATAACTTTAAAAAAGAAAACCCTCTCTATAAACATGTGGATATTTACATAATTCCTTGTTCCTTTGGATCTGCTTTAGATAGGTCACACTAGCAGATAATTTGAAATAAGAAACAAGGGATCTCTAATCGGGGTGACATGTGCAGAAAAGACCGCGATTATCATTGTATCAAGTGATATCCGAAAGTTATAAATCAGACCTCTCAATAATAAAGTTCAACTTTTCAAATAATCACCTTTAAATAATCCTTTAAGCGTGGAGACACAGTTACACATCCCTAGTCCCTCGTGCCTTACCTGTTAGTACTCAGAACCTGAAGTTATCTTTCTTTTTTACATTATATTTAACTCGTAATCATCTACCATCCTGAAGGAGGCAACATTTATTAAAAGGATGCAATTAATCGGTTCATAGTGAATTTTTATTAGATATGGCGACTAATAAACCCAACTCTTACATCACTGAGCTGATAATCATAAAATTCCATTCGTAAATATTAAAAAGAATAATTTCAAAGTTTCTCTATTTTAGGGAATGAAGAACTATTAGACAGTTTTCTGAATTTTAGAAAAATTCAGAAAAATTATTTTATAAAAATATCCAGAATTAAAATCAAATACATCTTTTCAAATTTTACTTAAGTGGAATATAAAATCTGCATCACCTCCTGCGGTGGTCGGGATAAGAATAGTCCCACTGTAGCCCATGCATGTCGTACGAGGCAACTGAAATGGGTACCTACGGAGGGTAACGGATGGCAGTGCTGTAGACCAGTGGTTCTTAACAGATGTTCCGCGAATTGGTTACAAGTGTTCCGCCGGTGAAAGATGTCACATGAAACAGTTCTGAGTGTAATTGGCTACTCTGATCCTAACAACTGAAGACTGCTATTCGCGTTGACTTCTAAACCAATAGACTTATAAACGCTCTTAAAGCACTATTCGTTACCCTTGCAAAGAAAATAAACCCAAATATTATATCTACGGACTGCTTTTTGCACAGAGAAGCCCTAGTTTCAAAAGTATTACCGTCAGTATTAAAACCTGTAGTACACCAAGTTGTAAATATGGTAAATTAAATCAAGTCAAGAACTTGAAAAGCACGCTTAAAGTAAAAAAAAAATAAATAAATAAATAAAACTTTGCATATCTATGGAAGCGAAGTAGGAATTTTTGCTTTTGCACACTAAAATAAGATGGTTATCCAGGGATAAAGTGCTGTTCGGAATTTTAGAATAAATCATTAAGCCTTTTAAGAATAATTATTGGAATTTTCTCAAAATGAAGGTACAGATGCTTTCGTAAAATGTCTTCAAAATAATATTTGGTGTGCTAAAATGGCATATTTAGCCTATTTTTGTAATTACTTAAATAGCATTAATCCAAGTAATCAAGGGAAAAATGAAAATATTTTGACATCCACTGACAAATTGTCAGCTTTTCAGAAAAAAAGTACCTATTTGGAAAAACGCATATCAGAAAAAAAAATACAGTAGATATGTTTCCATCGCTCCATAATAAACGTGTCGAGGGAATTATTTCCATTATAACAGAACATTTAACAATATTGGAAGAAAATATTTCAAGTTACTTTCCTTCCTTAAATACACACAATTATGACAGGATACGAAATCCATTTGCCACGGTTAATGCATCGAGTTTGGAATTTTCGTCACAACAAGAAGAACCATCAGCTACCTTGTCAACGGATCGTACTCTAAAAGTGACATTCTCTGAAATAACTCTTGAGGAATTTTGGATTTTTGTCTAAGCCGAATACCTAGCTCTCTCCACAAGGGCCATAAAATACTATTTCAGTTTTTAACATCATATTTGTGTGAGCTCGGTTCTCAATATTAACCAATATAAAAACTAAAAAAGCGTGAAAGACTTACCAATATAGACAGAGATGAGGGTAGCTATGTCACATATTAGACCTGATATTGCTGAAACCTGCATAAGCCGACCACCTCAAGTATCGCTTTAAAATAAGTTCCATTTGTATAAAAGACAAACCATGCATATTTTTATTGTTAGTTTTGGGACCCTAATGCTTTTGGTGTTCCCCAAATTTTTCTTATAATCAAAAGTATTCCGTGACTTCGAAAAGGTTAAGAACCACTGCTGTAGAAAATGAAGTTTTAACTGAGGCTCGACTATTGCTGTTGCCCTCCTGCCATGATCAGAGCTTATATAGCACTATTTTACCCCATCCATACATTTCTTCTACAGATAACGGGGAATATGAAAAGCATTTTTGTTTCACCCATCTGGCCGAAAATAAATAAATAAAAATATTTAAGTCAGTATTATTTCAAAGCCGAATGTAGAAACTACGATAACTTCGTAAAATTAAATCGAGAACTTACGGGAATACGCTCGCCAGCATTCACGAGTTGCCTTGGTGCGGACTACTTTGAAAACATAGGAGCTGCCCAAGCATCTACAGTATGTATGCGCTTTCTATATTTTCTAAGTAGTCCGTGCTAAGGCAACTCGTGTATGCCGGCGAGTGTATTCCTGTAAGCCTTCTGGTCGACTTGTTTTTACGAAACTTTTGAAGTCTCTACTTCGGCTTTGAAATAATTCTGGATCTAATATCTACCTTATTTATATAATTTTGCATCGCCGAAATGGAGCCTTTTGGCTCTTTACTTTAGTATATTTAAGCCTCTTTTATGAGAATTTGTCTACCTTTTCCAAAGAAAATACATAAATTGGAAAATTTTCGCACGCAATATTATGTTGAAAAATAGCAGCCTGATTATGGAAACAGAGACGCTTATTTTTATAAAGTAAAAAATGAACTTCCTTCTTCAGCAAGAACAGATGTTGCTTCAAAATGTTAGAGAGAAATTATGACAGAAAGGAAGGAAATGTTATTTAACAAGCTTTTTAAGTCGTTTGATAATAAATGGAGTTTTAAAAAAAATCTCAGAAAAATGATGGTTTGCTTTTCTAGCTTTCATCGCGTTTCTACAAGAGAAAAATGTCGTTTCATTGAGCAGAAGAATAAATTGGAAATGTGCAAAAGCTGGGAAAATGAGACGAGATGAAGAGATCTCCACACGCCTAGTAGAAAGCACGTCTGTTATATACTATAGCAGGGAGGTTTGATACTTCTACATGTCAAACATGAGGAAAAGTAACAGAAGAAGAATATCTTTTAAAATAAGTATAGTTTTGCTTATAAAATGAGGCAAATCCGTAACATATGTATTATTATATGCTGCACATTTTTCCTGTTATATGTACACTGCTTGGAAAGAAGTCAACCGATACCAAAGTGTTAGGAACACACAGCCATAGCGCCCTCATAAATAAGAAATAAGATTGCTACGATGACTATACCTATCAATGGAGATTTTGGTCCATTCTTCCTGTAGACATATAATTAGATCCTGGACTGTCATGGGGAAAGACGTGCTTTGACCTCACCCGACGCTCCAGTTCATCCCACAGATGTTCAGTAGGGTTGAGATCAGGACTCTGTGAAGGCCAAGCAAGTGTTGTGACGATCAGGCCCACAAAGCACGCAGTTACAGCAACGGACTTATGACATGCTGCATTGTCTTGCTGAAAGAGACGATGGTCAGTTCAGCAAGAATACGCAATGCCACAGAGTAGAAAGCATTGCATTGTCCAGAATGTTCAGATACCTCTTGGAACTTGATGTTTGTGGCACCAGAAACCGAGGACCGAGGTCAAATCAGGATCAAATCAAAATAAAAAAACGCGTTTTTTTATTTTTTTTCCTCCAAAATTATCAGTATCAGTTGGAAGTGACATCACTAAAAGATATCTGCAAATGATGAGCTCGCTCATCTCCACTTGCCTAAGCAAACATATTCTGGAGGAGAGGGGAAGAAAAGGGGGGAGACGGGGAGTATTGCATTGAAGACCCCCTGTCACCCGCTTGACTACCCTTTCACTTCCACCACCTAATGCTTTTTTTTTCCTCCAAAGTTATCAGTATCAGTTGGAGGTGACATCACTAAAAGATATCCGCAAAAGATGAGCTCGCTCATCACCACTAGGCTGAGCAGACATCTTCTGGAGGAGAGGGGGGAAAGAATAGGGGATGATGGCGTTAGGGAGTGGGGTGGGGTGGGGTGGGGAGCATTGCAGGGAAGACCGCTGTCACCCTCTTGATGACCTTTTCACTTCCACCACCTAATGCTATTTTTTTTTCCCATCCCAACAATTTAGGACATATGAGTGAGAGATATAGTCACATGGTCTAACATCAAAAACACTTTTTGAGAATAAAATACTTAACATAATAATGACAAATAATATAGAATACCCTTCGAGCCACAGAGATAAGATTTGCCCTATGATGTCTCAAAGTAAGATAATCTCACATCAACATCATAACCAACAGGATGTAGAAAAGTTTCAGTTTGGAAGGAACAGTCAGGGTTAAGGGTCAGGTAAACAGTACTATATGGAAAATCAAACGAGTCAAGTGTCTTTGCAGTTACAGCAATTCGTTCAACCCATGCAGCTATCATATTGTGTTGTGGTGTTTTGTATCCAGGAAAGTAAAGTAAAATAATGGGTGAGCCACAAAAGTCATTGAAATTTTCTCTCTTCAGTAAAATAGCATGAGACAAAACTCTTCACATAGCTCTAAAAGGATGGAAACCGATTATTATTTTAGAAGACACGTATATTGTGATGTATTTCTCCAGGACCACATGGGAAAAGTTGCAGAGGAAGTGGTCTGATATCCTCGGCTACTTGCAAAGAAGAGTTGACTAAAAAATGGACCTTGGTGAGGGTTATATTCTGAAATGCCAAGATGGGGAACTAATACTTGATGATACAGAAGCTGAGGGAAGTAAAGTTTTTCTATTAGTTTTCAAAAGCTGATAGATTTTCATCAAAAATGTGCGACATTGATAATCATTTACTATTTTTGGAAACTGAATTACCAGCTATTCGTATCATGGGGAAAATTATCGCTATTCATTTAAATTCATCAATGGTAAAATTAGGCTTTCAAGATTTTATCCAATTCGATAAAGATTCTTTATTTTGTGACATTTACGAACATTTTACTAAAACAGTTTGCATGTATTTGCTGACAAAAGAATACACAGAATGTTGAGGGAGGCATGGTGTCATTTCCAGACTGACACAATATCAAATGTATGGAGGTGCGTTTACCATGGTATCTGATTTAAAAACTCTTTTGTGTGACCTGGTATTTTGATGTAATGTAACCAAGAAACAGTGAGTAACAAAAATTTTATTCATTGAACTCTTTGGAAAATGTTAAGAGTCTAAACTAAATATTGTGAAATATTTTTTAGGTAATTACATGTTTCGAATTTTTCTCAGTGAATATACTTGTAAATAGCATATCAGCAAAATAAAATATGCACTTGTAAACTTAAATGAACAAAGACGTGTGCTTTTGTTGTTGGGTTTTTCCACAGTGAATTTTTTACTCAGTTATTCTGATTAGAACTTGATATTGAAATCCACAACTTTATACCTTAATGCAATTCTGTTTAATTATTTAAAAAAAATTACTACTGTGAAATTAATGCCAGGAACTGGGGAAAAAAGTGTTGAAAACTGATATCCGTGTATTGATTATTTTAGAAATTGTCTAATGCTACCTATTGACATTGTTTGAGTTATCTGAAAACAATTCGTTCACATAAGGAAAATCCGAACTGTTAGAATTTGGTTGTTTTACACAGAGATAGCAGATAATTAACCCAAAACATGACTTTAACTCTTAAAGTTGGGTATAGAAAAAATGTTTGTACTCTCCAGATAACACATATACAAATTTTACCATTCCCCACACAAAGTAAGATAAAAACACACCAACAGTATATCCAACAGTATGCAAAAACATGTCGTTGAGTCATCTGTGCAAAAATTTCATTTTTGAAGGAACGGTTAGGGTAGGGCATATAGTAAGGGTAAACAGTACTATAAGAAAAAACCATAGAGTCGAGTGACTTTGGACTTAAGGTAATCGTTCATCCACTGCAGCTGCTGTTTTTTGTTTGGTAATGTAAAAATAAGGGTGAGCCACAAAATTCTTTGAAAGTTTCTTTGTGAAAAGTTCTAATTCTTTAGAATTTTTTAACAGAAAGTTAACATAAAATATACGATCAGAGCTAATAATCAGTGAAATAATAATAATAATAGTAGTAATAATAATAATAATAATAAATAACTTTATTTGTGGTGCCATATGAAGTAATCTAAGAAGAAGAAGAATGAAGGAAAACAAATATGAAAAATCAACAGTGGGTGAAAAATACGAATTTTCAGTTATCATTGCTATAATAGATTGAACATTTCTTTTGAATAAGACTTCAAACTGATTTTTGAAGAATTTCCTAAAGAAATTTGTATTTCTGATGGAATTATTTATTGTAAGATATGCATTCACAAAATCACCTTGTAGTTGAAAAGAATTACCTGAAAGAGTTAAAAAACAGAATTCTTGTTAAGAAAATATAACCATCAACTGAAGTGGGAAATTGGTTCTCTATCTCTGGACAAACTAAGAAATTGGATGATAGAATCAACATGCAAATATCAAATATTACTCGCCAAAGGAAGAGAAGAATCAAAAACATTAATGAGGATAATAGGGTGGGCTGTTCTTGATTTAAATGAAATTGGATGCCCTAAACGTGAAAACATAATGTGTACATTTAAATGCTTTCGGAAATATAATGAAAGATTCTGTGCTTTTAATAATTCTCAGAAGTATATGTATTGGTTTCACAGATGAGAGTCACAAAATCAAAAACTACATGATGGCAATTCCACAAGCATGGGAAGAAGCTTTGAACAACAGTGCGAATTTAACAATAAGAAGAGTAAGGAACAAAAATAAGTAGATTGTATTTTTACTTTATTTATTTCTGTATGTTAGATTCAGTAAATACAATTTGTAAATATTATTTCATTCAAATGTGTAAATTTAGATGAACAAATTGGGTGTCATTGATGTGTTATACAAATTTAAGTAAGACCATAACATTTTTTTTCCTTGTGAAATTTCATGCCACAAACTAACCAGAGACTTTTTTTTGATTCATTGAATTAAAAGTCTTATTTGTTCACGCAAGCCCTCAAATATTTCAAGAAACTGTCAACTCTTGGAAGCAAAAGGAATAATCGGGTATTAAATTAATAGCCAGAATTTTAGGGGAAGAGATTTCACCTGAAAAGTTACAATACTGTAAGAATTTGGCTATTTTACAGAGCCATTAGATATTTTAAACCAACACGTTACTAAAACTCTTAAAAAGATTGCTGTAGAAAAAAATTATCTTAGTGTGCAGATAAAATCAAGTGAATCAACATGCATATATCAAATAATTCTCGTCATTGGAGGAGAAAATAAAAAAAAAATATTAACGAACTTAATAGCCATATAGTTCAACTTATTTTGAAATGTCACATGGAGAAAAATCACATGAATTACACGTAAGCACCAGTTGACAATCATACACTATGAACATCAGCACAAATGATACAGCAGAAGAATAAGGGAAAAAAACTGCCTTTTTCACTTTATTTAATTTCTGTGTGTTAGATTCAGTAAATACAATTTGTTAATAATATTACAGTCAAATAAAAGGTAACATAGAAATTATCAAAGTATATATTACAGAGCGAATATTCATTTGAAATAATAAGAAATAACTATTTATTTGTTGTGCTGGCAAAATAAATTTCTAAACTAAAACGCTACGGCGAGTTCAAAACCTTGTTTGTTGCATATCTGTTACTTAAAATTACTAATGCTAAAGAAAAAATAAATAAAATAAATAAATTTCAGTTACAGAAATAGGTTAAGAGCACAAGGAATCGCAGGTAAAATTAATAGTCAATATTGTTTTTTAAAAAAATAAATATAAGCATTAGTTCATTACAGCAATAATTTCCCACGGAAATGAAGAGTTTCAACCTAAACACACGATTTCTCACCTATATACAACAAAATTGGTGACCAGATAAGAGAGATAACAGAGCTAATATTCATTTCAAATAAATTCCAGTTTCCTGGTTACACAAAATATAAACAAACAAACAATTCATCTACTTGAAAACAAAAACTGTATAAAATCTTTAATCAGAAACGAATAAGTTTAGGATATGTGTCATAAGAATTTTACACTAGAAAAACAGTTGTACTTCCCCAAACTGATAAAACCATGCAAAACATCAAAGAGAGAATATGAGTCATGAAAAAGGTGATTTGAAGTTACCGCTCGCTACCAGATATTACTCATGAAAAACACATGACTTGAGATATGTGTATCACAATGAACGAATCATGTGAATGCTAAAAACATATTGCCACATCAGAAACATCATATGACCCAATGCTATGGAATTAACAGTGTACCAAATGGACAGAAAATCGAAGGAACAAAAGTCAAATAGCTTTTCATGTTTTTAGAGAAATTTCGTTCTTTCAAGATTGTGTTTTTGTGTGGATAAAAATTCAACTATTTTGGAATATCTATTTGCATTAAGAAGAATCATTCTGGAAAACTGTAAGTAAATTTAAATTATCATCAGAATTTCTAGACTACATACAAAAAGTTATTGTAACCTTTTAAGTCTCCATTTATTTTTAAAATACCGTTTAGTTTTTTTCACTTCATGTAAACTAAAAAAAAACACCATTACCCAAACATTTGTAAACAAGATAACGTTAATTCGAAAAAGAGGTTGTTATTTGCTAATAATCTTTTAGTAATGTCACCTCCAACTGATAATGAAAACTTCGTAGCAAAAAAAAGTATGTTTGAGGGACAACACCATATAATTAATTTATTCAGAAAAGCCTAAACACAGCTGCCATCACGAATCTACTCTAAGAATTCCCACCCTTTAACAGGAACGAAATACCTCAAAATGTATTGGAAAATTAGTACACCCATCTATAGACAACCAAAGACAAAACATGACGATAATGATGGATGTGTGTCACCCTGGGAAAATTCCAAGATATTTTATCTCAAAAACATCGCCCACTATTCCATTGCCAAACCAAAACACCATGTGATATCATAGAGAGACATATGTTCCCCAGAAATTTCCAAACACATAACGTCATGATTCTTATCTTTAAATAACATCCACAAGGCATTAAACGAACCAAACACACCATGTGATGTCCCTGACAGAGGAGGGCCCAGCAAAATTCCAAAGATTCCAAAATCTATAATAACAAACATCCACGTCACGATTCCTTATCTTATCTTGATCTTGATCTGGTCAAAAGTGTCCCACCAATCACGACACGACTCCTTGTCCACTAATATCATCTTTTCCATTCAAAACAATAACGTCACTTATTTACAACTAACAAATGACGTCACTTATTTACAAATAACAAATGACATCACTTATTTTCATCTGATAACAACAAACATTCACGTCACGATTCCTTATCTTATTTTGATCTTGTCAGAAATGCACCACCAATCACGACACAAATCCTTATCTCTAATCATCACCCATAATTCCATACGCGAAGAAAACAAACAACGTGACGTCACACACATATGCCTCAGGGAAATTCCTAATATTTCAAACTCATGACATCATCAAATGAACAACCAATCACGTCACGATTCCATATCTTATCTTGATCTTGATCTTCTTCAAAGTACCTGGACTACTACTTTGGGCTTTGTCCCTAAGTATGACAAACATCTAAATAGATTGGGCATCTGACATTGGAAATAACCAGTTTAGTCCATTTGAATCCAGTCCATGGGTACAAAAGGTATTAGGACCACAGAATAGACACTCCAGCTTGTGTGGGAGCGTCTATTCTGTGGTCAACCAATAACAACCAATAACAACCAAAAACAACCAATACTAAGGAGTGTCCCCTTAGTATTGGTTGTTTTGTAGAGAAGAAGAAAATTAATTTGCTACAGAGTGAATTCCACCAAGATATTAAAGCAATGTGAAAAGTATATGACCTTTGATCATTTCTCCCAGTACAATCTTGCCTTGCACATCCGTGACGTCTCGTATTTTATTTTGCCATCTCAAATTTCTTTAACATCCAATATTACTTCCCATTAGTAATGACATATTTCTGCTTTTTATACGGACATTATAATAATCACAAGAGTGATCGTGACAATTCGGTTCAGTTTGAAAGATCTAGGTAGAAGGGGCTCCATCCATCGCAATAGCAACGTTTGGAATTACTCTTTATCTTTGAAACTTTTCATATCTAGGCAGATATCGGATCTATCACATATCAAACCAGTATGTAACACCTGTGAGTTGTCTATGTTCTACTTTTTGATAAATTTTGTCATACAAATATTTCTTGTATTTCAGTATATTCGTATTGACAAGATCTTCCAATGACGCAATTAGTTAGCTTAGCCCACAGGAGTTATAACTTGTGAGAGATACGGAGTTGTGATTTCTACCTTCATCTGGAGTTAGCATTTTGTTAGCATTAAGTCCAAAATATGAAGAACATTTTTTCATGAAAATTATTTACTAGACTCAAAAAAGTAACACGTTTTGCATATTAAAATGCGGGATATTATAGATCCAACCATAATTAGAATATTCCTCTTGGCATTGTTATATTGCCAGAGTAGTCTGGCATTATGGCAGTGCCAATGAAATGACCTACGTGCATCACATCATTGTTGGACTATATTCGGCTTTGAAATAATGTTGGATCTCTAATATCCACTAATGCTCTGTAAAATATTATTTATTTAGGTAAAATAGTAAAATATTACTTATTTATTTTTATATTTGGTATCCGGGGAGGAGAGTATGCAGACAAATTCCACTTAATCCTAACACCACATGTTATTGTATGAAATTGTGTGAGTTTTACAGTTAATTTTCGTCTTCTGCAGGATAAAAAAACCTGAATTTACGGTAGAAAATTCCTAATTGCTCATGATAGAGATTGGCTAACTCTCGAATAGCTTGGGAAAAAAATTAGAAAAAAAAAACGAAGAAAATAATTTATAATGTTCTTTCTTCGTGCTGCCTAGCGCTATAGACCCACAGAGCTATATAGCATTTTTATTACTCCAGTAAAATTACTGAAATAATTACTTACAATGATAAATTTACAATAATGGACAGTTATAGTAAAAATTAATTATGTTACGTTGTATAGTAAATTTAATGTAACTGAATTTATTTTTATTTCAACATTTTAATCACTTACAGATATCAAACAGTGGTTTATGGGAATGGGTTAGCAAGATTTAATATGACAAGTGATGTACTCCACGATAAATCCTTGATTTAGTTTTATTCACTTTTCACATTAATGATATTGGAAACGATTTAACGAGACACAAAAATAGTCAGGATAATATGGAATACATCTGGCATTCTGTACTTGCAGAATAATTTGAATAAACTGGAATTGTGGATTTGCGAAAATAGCTGTCACTTCAGTACTAGTGAATGTAAAGTTACGCTTTGGCCTAATGAAATATCCAATTGCTTATTATATTGGCAGGAAGGTGCTAAAAGGGACTGAGCAAGTGAGGGGTCGTGAAAGTTTAATAAATAGGAAGTTAAAATTCAGGAGCCAACCATATAATTGTAATGCTGAAACGAACATTGACGTGTAAGGTTAAGGAAGTCATTTTAATTCTTACGAAGTTTTGTTTCGACCTCATCTAATCTGTTTTACATACATCTGCGTCCTGGTTTCCGAAACGATTCAGACACACTTGAGAGGGCTCAAAGAAGAGTGTTAAAGATTATATTAGGTCTGTAGATTATGAGAAGAGGTTGAAAGTTCCTTTGAGAGAGTCATACTGGATACCAACAAATTGAATTCTTCATTTTCCTGGATGTGTTCTGTCAGATATATGACAATACACAGCCAGGAAAAATGAAATCAGAAATTCTTTTCAATACTAAGTTGAAGGGAGGAAAATCCCTTGAAATATAAAATGGTAAAAGGCGGATTGAGTTGGAGATATACCGAAATTCTCAAATAGCGATGGATAAAAGTTTAACAGAAGTAAGCCTACTCGTGCGATTGAATTCTCAATGGCGAGGAGTTCTCATTTTACCTTTTACAAACCTGGATGATTCACGTTGCCGTTTGTTTAAAAGGCAATGTGAATATTAGAGTGTTTAACAACTGAATATTTCTAAATGATATATACCATTTAGAAATTAGATTGCTGAGGAAAGTCTTTAAAAAGTATACAGCTAATTTAATGTTCTCACTAATTTCCCTGTTAACCCACATAAATTGATTTGGTTAGATTCTCACCATGCCAACACTTATATTAGCTTTGTTCTTTCCAATGAGGAACGTTATTCTTTCTAGGAAGTTGAGGTACTTCCTTTATAGAGACATCATTCCCTGCTGCCATTAATTCTGAATTTTCCCATTTTTCACACACTCAAGAAAAACAATGTTATCGTGACAAGATTTGCAGAAGTTGAAACAGATTTAAAGATTTTATGCACGTTTGTTTTCTACTAAATAAATTTATCATTCTTCCATCTTATTATTATTTTTCCAGATTCTGTCAACTCAGTTATATCTTACTGTTTCATATTTTCACATTCACCATTTGATATTTTGTAATGATTATTGAGGTCTGAAGTGGCTTTAAAACGTTTCATGTTTGGTCTCTAGAACAGGGTTTCCTTACTAAGTAAAAATAAATAAAAATACAAAATACTTAAATAATTAAAATTATTTTAAAAAAGTCCTTACCCAGTTCACAATAGCGATATATTTTAGATTCAAAATCTTGATATTCACAAAAAAAGGTGATCCTCACCTTTTTTGTGAATATCAAGTCTTAAAACTAATGAATAACTACTGCGTTCTTAGTACAAATATTAGCTAAGAATGAGACAAACCGAAATCATTTTCTGGAGATCAAACATGGGATTTTTTCATACTATTTCAGACGAGTGCATCGGGCAATGAAGAATATAAAGACCTCAGGAAACTTCCATGTCACAATGCAGAACTGAATATGAACCCAGGGCCCGTTCATGGGAGATTTTATTTGTATATGCAGCAAACATATTCTAGTTAGCACTGTATACCCGAAAGAAAGTGAACTGAGTATAAATTTGAAAGATTTCAGAATTTAGTTTCAAAGTTCTATGATTCTATTGAAATCGTGAACATTAAATTAACTCCTTTCAACAGTTTTCAAATCTAGAAGCAGCAAAAAGAAATCTGTTGGGTTGAGTCGCCTGTTAATGTTACAATGAACATAGAGTAAGAGTAGGTTTGTGATCACATGACAATTGCATCTCTCAGTACATAAGTCATAGGAATGCAATATCATTATCCGTTGAACCGAAAATATGTAAAAATATTCAGAGCAAATTACATATGAACCCAAATTCACATGAACTAAGTTAATTTTGTATACGTCTTCGGAATAGAATATTCAGAAAAAAAAGAAATAAGAAAGAAAAAAAGGTTTAATTTTGAATGAACATTTGTGTTGTGATTTAGTCATGTGAGTAATGAATAAAGGAAACAGAACGATACATGTTTTAGTTTAATTGACAATACAAAAGGAAATACTGTGAGAATAACAAGGCCATCGTCATCTTGAGTTTCTAATCATAATTACTATTATATGTATATAATCGTGCTGTGTGTGTATGTGTGTGTTACATTTCATTTCACTGAAAACTGTACCACACAAAATTCGAGTTTTCTCAGCTACAAATAAAGCTGTAATGTAAATAATTATATTTGAAGGCCTGCTCTACAAATATCCATCATATGCGTACTTTGCTAGAATATATACTGATAAAAATAGTAAAATCTAAATTCATAATATTAAATGATTCACTAACAGCTATGTAGTTTTCTTTCTACTTACAGATAAATAATTATGAATTATTTCGGTAATTAATGTCAGTACAGATATGGCAGTTCCAATTACCCACATATGGAATGCATCTTTAAGATTCGATAGACAAATCGCTACTGTATATTCCTGACGGCTACTTTTGGATTGAGTGTAACCTCTTTTGTACTCATCCATTTCTAGTTCGTGGATGACCACACCGGCTTCCACCAATCTGGTGATTCTGAAAATTACAAAATTTTAAAAGTTGTTTCTGTTCGTCTTACATCTTCTTCTCAAATTTTACAGTGTTATTAAAAATAATAATAATAATAATAATAATAATAATAATAATAATAATAATAATAATAATAATAATACAATAAAATAAATAACGTTGAAAAATAAATAACAAGGCAACCGACACAACTTCAAGAGCTAAACGTATACCCAAAATATCCCTAAGCGATAATTTCCTTAAATATTAGCAATTTCTTTCATCTTATTTACACTTTTCCCCACCGAATCGAAATTAAGCAGTGAATACAGCGTCACATTTAGTATTCAGATGTAATGATTTACCTGTAATTTATTTGTTCCACGATCTGTTTAGGCAGACTTCTTCTGAAAAGAATTACTCTCATAAATTTATATACCGCTTTTTTTGCGATCCGAAACTTAATATTTTCTTTGGATCTCTTGAATTTTGAAATGCCCGTCTTCACATTCTGTATGTCATTAATACAAATATATGGATCTTGTTCAATCTTCTTCAGACAATCCTCCATCTTTCCTGAATTGAAATTAGCAGAACGTTTCCAAATTGAATACAGGACAATATCTGAAGAATCCTACGATAAAAGAAATTAAGTATTCAGTATTTCCTGTTAGAATATTTCTTTTTTCTGTATGAATAGTATGAATTAATTTCTCAGTATCAATTTAATATTAAAGGAACGTAGCTTGATTAGATGGATGAGTTTGTGAATTCTAAAACCAGATAAAGAAGAAGACATAGGAAGAAATATCTTCATTTATTTTCCATATATTTCTGTGGACATAGTACATTATGAAGGCGTATAACTTGACTGTGGATATAACACACCACAAAAAACGTTTGGGGATCGTCACTGTAATAGGTGGCACTGAAATAGGTGGAAATCCTTTAGCCGAAACGTTTAGATTGAAGGGCAGTGATTCTCCACCTTTCACGTTGATAGTGAGTTCAAAGCTAACGATGAATTACAGTGTTCAGGGGACTGGTTATGGCCGCCAAGTACCGCCTCCTGGTGGCTGCTAATACTACTAATAATATATTTGCCTCAGATAATGTGAATTCTACGGTCGTTTTTGCGAACAATTACTGATTAAAATCCAATGTTTCTTGAAGTGAATCCTTACTTCTTTTAAAACATTTATTTCCAATATAATATAAATACCTTTTGAAACACCAGTGCTATGCTTATGTCTTAATATAAGTGACAGCTTTCATTTTGTTTCTTTTTCTCATTGAAATTGCATTCATAATTCAAAAACAAAAGTCCGGCTGTTCAAGATTTGCATGTCCTTTGACAAGTTTAATTTCATCTTCCGCTACAGAGTGCATTTTACATTTAACGCTATAATGTTTGCAACACAATGTAAACCTACATTTCACTTTGAATATTAATATTACTTCCAATCCTCCATCATGGAGTCTATGATGGATGAAAATGAAATATTTTCAATGGATATATTATCAATTGGATTACAAACTGTCAGTAGTCAAAAACATATTCAATTTAATAAAAAAAACATGCTACTAAACGATACTTAAAGAATTTTAGGAAATAGAAGAAACAGAAGATATAATAAAATATTCTGGAAAAACTATTTCAACGCCAAACAATCTCTGACAGTCCGACTTACCCTGAAATATGGTTCATATGTAGAATCCAAATGGAGAAGAGGAATAATTCCAGGATTGTTATATATATCTTGCAGATTATTTGCTTCCAGTTTCCCATCCCTAGATGACATCTGCGAAGTGACCAAGGCACGGAACCTCCCCATGAACACCATCACTGCACAAATTAGCCATACTCCTTTTAGTATAAATGTGGATAACCTAAAATAGCCACCATGGGTCTTGCGGTTGACATTTCCTAGAAGGTAAATAAATACAAGTTTTATTTAAAAAGAGTGTTATTTATTTAAATGAATCTCACTCGAGAAAAACTGTTAGACTAGCCTTGCTGTCAATATTTCAGGTGAGCTACGAATTACACAATTTCAATACCGAATATGGAACGTTTTCAAACGACTTCAAAGTCTTCAATAAGCAAGGGGGTGCGCGGAGGTTTCTCAACGCCAGACAAATTCTTCTCCAACCTAATGGCATGTCCAAGCATCCATGCCCGCAGTGGGATGGATGCTTATGGATCACTTGCGTTTATGTCTGCAAGGACTTCTCTGATAATGAAGAGTGGAGATTGGTAGTTAACCAGTTTCCAGACATTGCAGCTAAAATACTGCTTCTTATATTTTAGGAATGGAGTAAAAAGATGTTAAGGATTTATTTATATATTTATTTAATAAGCACAAACATGACTATATTTGGAACTTTTAAAATGAAAGATTTGTGACTTCTCTTTAGAAAGTCATATAACGATGTACGTTGATATCTGCAATAAGAAATGTAAAAATCATACCACATAACGTCTAAGCAAAACATATTATGAAGGTATTATGTTGTGAAAAAACAAAATTCCACGTGTGGTGAAAAATATCTCTTTCTGAGTAGGATGCTCACTTTATTTTCCTACTCTTCGATGACTTTTGGTTCTACTTTTATGAGTTTTTGGAAGTTTTTCCATTTGGTTATGCTATAAGCTAAAGATGTCAAGTAATTATATTCTTGGTTTAATCCTTTATCCAAGTGTAAGCAAACAAAGTTTGCGCCCGAAGTAATTTCAGGACTGGAAAACTCGTATATAGAAGCTAATAACTTCACATTACTTGCCTTAGCATCCCATGTCCAATACGGAGTGTGCTTTACAATATAGGATACATATTAAGGTAAGTGATATGAAGTCATTAGCCTCTATATACAAGTAGCTTAGACGTGAATATATTTCACACGCAAAACATTGTTTGGCTTCCTTGGGTTAAAACCAAGTATAATTTTTTGACATTTTTAATTTATTTTATGACTTCTATTAACAGATTCCAGGATAATCAAAAAAAAAAAGATTGACAGACGCCAGTGAAAATAACAAAATCAAATTCTGTCCATTGCAAAGTCGTATTGTTGCTAAAATATCAGTTGCTAAAATCATACTGTCCAAAAACAAAGTTTTGGCAAAACATATTGCCACAAAATCCCGTTTTGTCAGTTGCTAGAATGACATTGTCTTAAAAATGTTTCGGCAATGGTCTAAACATTATTCATTGTGTCAAATGTTAAGGAGTTTTATTCAAAACAATTAATATTAATTGGCATAATGTTGCCAAAATACTTCAATAAATCTTACTGTTTTAATAATAGAAATCACGTAATAAAAAACAAGTGAAACATTTATCAAAATCAGCTATTATTGATCCAGACTAACTCCTCGTACCTTTATGCATATCAAAGCCTGAAAGTCTTTTAGCAATTATTATTAACAAACATTAAAATAAATACTTTTTAGGTAACTGATCTCACTGATATGAACGAAGAAAGGAAGTTTAAGCACTATGGTTTTCACAATACCTTGAGCAAGTAGAAGTTCACAGTAATTCCAACTGTGTTTGAAACAGATGATGCGATTTCCTTTTGAAGTGTCGGAGTTTTGCGATAAAATGTTATCGCAAAACACGGACACGGCAGACACTATTAACACCAGGGATAGAAGAACTAGCCATACCTGTGAAATAACATATTTTAATTAAATTAATCATATGTCGTTGTAAATGAATGTTTACTTATATGCTATTATAAATAAACAACGTTCCGATTTTATATTACAATAAAAGAGAAACAGAAAAGAAAAAAACGCATTATGCTTCTTCAAATGCCAATCTCTAATAGCTAATTAACCTTTCCTTCCTTGCATGAACTCATACAACACTGTACCATTATGATATGAACTCATGAGCTTAACATTAGGAATACCCGAGATGTTTACGGCCAACCAGATTTCACAGTTGGCCAGAAACAGGACGCTGGGGAGATATCCTGGTATGAGGATTATTTTTATGGACAGCAAAGGGTGCCCTTTTCCCCAGTGAATATACATGGGGTACTAATTCTTATCTGGGAATTGTTTCGGACATACACGGTGACAATGTCGGCCGTATGCTTCCCTTGCCTTTGTCCAATTCTACTTATTTGAATCCCATCAAACATTTGTGAAATTATGTGGAATGCAATATCCACATCTCGACGTCAAGCCTTTCTCGGTGACCTCCGGAACGTTATTCTGCCCAATTGGTCCAGATTATCTCAGGGCACTTTTCCTGGTCTGGTGAGGTCAATGCCAAGACTGGTGCAAGCAACTATCTCCGCCAAAAGATGCTTAACAGCCTACCAGGTAGGCTATCATAATGTTTTGGCCCATGAGTGTATATAATAAATTAAAATGTCTTACTTGTAAAGTAAAAATACGGAAAGGAGACACCTCTGAAACTTCCCCTATTTCCTTGGTAACAATGACCCAGGATCCTTCATCTATAGGATTGCTGAAGACTGCCACCTGAGAACGGTAAATATCAGGAAACAACGGAAGAAGCACTAGATCTGCCTCCTGAAATAGAAAACAAAATTCGTATATTTTATAAATTACCTTCGCTGTGAATCCTTTTTTATGCGGATTTGTGAAAATAATATGATGGAAAACTACTTTATGAATATGATTCTGGCAACTGATGGATTACCTAAGAGATACAATATTAAGGTTTTAGGTGATCCGTCGTTAAAAAACATTACATCGGACACAGTAAAGGATTTAAGAAAATTAGTGGACTTGATTCTCGATGTATGAAAATGTAAGTCAACTTTGCTTGGATTGAGTTCGGTGTTGTTATTACTACTGAAGCAAATATGGCTAATTAACTCCGGTGTAGTACAATTATTATGTAGAATCGGATGGATTATGCTGCTTTGCATATTATCCTGTTTTCAGCGGTGCAACCATCTTCTAATAGTTGGTACAACATTAAGAAACACGTAAGATGCAATCCGGTAATAGCATTAGAAAATAGACGATGCCAACGTAATAATGACACGTTATACTGATCCTACAGTGAGAAACGGATTTACAGATGCATGAAAGGCGTTATTATTTCTTGCAATCCCTTTGTAGCTTTCCTTCTAAGCAGTGCAATAAATACAGTGATTTTTTTTAATTAGCATTTTTTCTTCTCAGAATATTAATAGTTGCACTTTTATTAAAAAGATCCTACTAACTATTCTACATAACCCCAAAACTTCTAGTCAAGCTCGTAATGTTTTAAAACATTAAGTTATGATACTAAGGAGGAAATGTAATCAATATTTATTATTATTATTAAATAACTGAATTTTCCAAGTTCACGAGTAATAATTTTACCAATAGAAAACATTTAAGTGCCCGAAAGCTTCAACATACTTTAAATTCGTATTTTAATGCCAAGCTGAAGCATTTTAGGCTCATTTATTCAATATTGATTATTTATACACACAGTCAGAGTTCATATGCAAAGAATACATTAATCAAACATGAGATGAATTGATTGAAATTGAAAGGAGCGATTATTCCAGAGGGTAATAGATGGCAATGCAGTAGGGAGGAAATATTACTATATATATGTAGATGGCAATGCTGTAGCCAATGAAGTATTAACTGAGGCCCGGCTATTACTGTTACCCGGCCAAGACCAGAGCTTATAGATCAATCATACACCATCCATGCATTTTATTAATTTTATATTAACTTTTTATATATTTAATATTTTATATATTAAATATATATATTAAATATAAATATTTTATATTAATATAAAATATTAATTTATTTTAATAAAATTAAATAATATTAATTAATATATATATATATATATATATATATATATATATATATATATATATATATATATATATATATATATAGTTAAATAAAAAAAGTTAGAAAATATTAGTTGATATTGATTAGTTGTCGATATAACTTGTTTTTAAGTCGAAGACACAGCAATGGGCAATCATATTTCTCCTGCTATCGACAAATTCTTTATGGAGGGTTTTGAGCAACATATTTTCGACAAGATTTCACCAAGACTACCTACATATCCTCACTGGTTCAGATATGTAGATTATATTTTTACTATCTGGAATGTATGAATTACAACAGTTTCTCTCTAAATGAAATCCACTTCACCAAGGATGCCATTTACCCTAGAAGAAGAAGTAAATACGCAGTTTGCCTTTGTAGATCTTTTAATTAATTGTCAACCATATGGTGACCTTTATTTTTCAGTTTTTAGGAAGAACACTCATATAGAACATTATATTCATGCTTAATCTCATCACCATCCCAGTCAAAAGGCTGAACTATTGAAACATTAGTACATTGTGCCCATTGTTCATGTTCTTTAGATGAACTGTTACAGGAAGTATTACAACATATTATTTCCAGTGTTTTATCAAATCTTTATGTGTTCTTTCATCAAAAGAGCTTTTAGCAGTTTTGGTATCTCTACCTCTTCAAATAGAGAAGTAACTAGCATCCAATCCCTTACGTGCATAGTATTATTGAACGCATAGGAAAATGTTTTAAAACCACTGAATATTTTTGTTGCCTTTCGCACGTCAGAAAAATCTCCACCTTTCTCACTTCTCCAAAGGACAAGCTTCCACATCTCAGTTATCGAGGTATCTACCAGATCGCTTGCTCTTGTGGGTTATCTTATTTCGGACAATCAAGAAGATCAGCTTTTATTCGGCCTGAAGAACACAAGTATAATATTCAATACCTTGAACCTGAACATCCTGGACTTGCGGAGCATGCTATTAACACTAGGCACCAAAATTGTTTACCTACTTTGCTATAAAATAACAAAGTATATTTATTATACTTTATGTTAACAAAATGAATATATTTTATCCTCAGGTAGCGTTAAACTCATAACGCCATGATCTTTTTCTCTAAGGTTAGGACCAAAATAAATAGTAATGTGGATGACATGGTCCAATGTGATATCCTCCGTCGCAGTCTGGAGTGGGATTGAAAATCTATTCGGTTGCAGGCGAGATTCGCAGTTATCTAATACTTAGTTCGTTCAGTAGAACCGCTCGTGATAATGTATTAAAAGTATTAATAATTTATTAATAAGGATTAAATGTTTAAACTTACCTTTCTCTGCAGCATTCCAAAAAGTCCAGTGTGAGTTCCATTTTTAAGTGAAGCACCCCAACTTCCTTTTGAAGGTATCCATTCATAGCTACATGGCCATACGGGAAGAGAAATACAGTCATTTATCATACATACAAAATGAACTTTTTTGTTCTTTAAAATTTATTCACGTGGAACAAGAGGAAGGCCCTCCAAACTAAAGTAACAACTGATCAAAGTAATAATATATTATTGGTATTAAACTCCGTTTTCATAAACTCAACGATTAAACATAAACTGATTGTGTTAGAGAACTTTCAAAAGTACAGAGTGGCCATAATTAAAGAGGTGTTCACAGCCCTGGAGCAAAAAATGTGCGACGAAATTCAACCAAACTTGGTGTAAGTACACTCTGAAACATTAGGATTTGGATTTACAGAATACAAACATTGCAAAAAATTCTGCCGCTAGGGGATATTTGATGCTATAAGCTCGTAGTTTGGGATTAATTAAACAGTAATGGCTGGAAGAGACATAACAAATACATTTACGTGTTCATATAACTTACCGATGTGTTTCAGTATGTTCAGATTTTCTAAGAACTGCCTTCTGTGAATGACATTTTCTATACTGAAACGTAACATATCTGCATTGATCTGCCTCACGTGCTGCATTATTCTGCCTTTCAAAGTTGCTAAATTCGGAACATGTCCTTCATATATCACGTGTTTTAGATGGCCCCACAACCATAAATAACAGGGGTTCAGATCAATCAAACGAGGTGGCCATGCTATGGGAAATGCACGACTAATCACTTTGTGTTCGGTGAAATGTTATCGTAATATTAGCTGTTCTGGCACATCCTTCATGAATATGGTGGAGCGAAGGGATCTTCTGCGCAACTTTGTTGTTCAGCAAGAAAGTTGTGCAGCATCTGTCGATACCTAACAACAGAGATGGTACAAGTTACTGGTCTTGTTAGACGAAGTTCTTTGAAAAAGTACGGACCGACAATAAACGATGCAGTGAAACCACACACCACACCGTAACTTTCGATAAGTTTAAAAGGATTTTGATGGAACACATGAGGGATAGCCGCAGCCCTAATATGGCAATCGTGTGAGTTAACACTACCGTTCAGGTAAAAATGTGCCTCGTCACTCCAGAAGATCTTCCACGGGCCATACATCAACCACCTCTATTCGAGCTAAGATCGTGAGGGTAAACTGCAGTCGAGATTGCACATCACCATGAAGTAAAGCTTGAGCATGGAAGAACTTATAGTGGATAAAACTCAGTATTGAATGCATGATTTTCCACACAGTTGAGTATGGAAGGTTAGTTACCTTGATATTGCACGAGCGCTGCTGGTCCCGTGTGCGTTATTCACTCCGTTTTCCACGATGGCAGTTGCAACTTGGCCAACTTATTGAGAAATAATCCGTTTGCATCCTCGTCCTGACCTCAGTGCTAAAGTTCCGCTATTTCCAAATCAAATTGTAAAATAATTTTTCTAAGATTTGTTATTGTCATTGGACCTTTCGTCCTATCCCTCAAACGACGGAGTTCTCGAAGCCTGGCATTAGCGTTACCTCACACTTGATAGTAAAGCTTCACTAGCAAAGCACGTTCCACTAAGGTGGATGTTTAGCTCTCCAGTCTTATTGACGCGAATCGGTTTCCGTCTTCCTTGTATCCACCAACTCGTCAGTAGAAACAGTGAGATTCTGCAAATGTCATATCAACTGGCGATTCTAGCGCCAGTTGTCTGCTGATGTCAGTGTTTGTACTTTTTTCTGAAAATCAAAACCTACCAACAATTTTCGCTACAGGGCTCTGAACACCCCCTCTTTAATTGTGGCCACTCTGTAAATGTGACACGTTGCTTGGAAACATATAAGAATAATTAGAATGGAATTACGTTAGGTATTGATACTTAAAATTACCTCAGCTTCATGGAATAAGTCAACGATTCCCACATGTCTTTCAGTATGCCTGATACTAAGCGATTCTTTTGTACCTTTATCCATGGATGAAACTGAAAACAAAAGAAAGCGTTTTTTATTATTCTTATTTTATCTTATGTTACCAAGCAGATGTCTGTACAATAATTTTAATTAAATAACAATTTTAATGCATTGTAAAATAACTTAATGGAATATGGGATGGATGTGCAGATAGTTTGCAAAGATTTTGCGTATAAAGGTTTGTTTCCAATCCAGTATACTCTTATGAGAAAACATCTTATTGTATATATTAAATGATTTTATATATTTATAATTTCATTAAGACACTTTGCGTAACATCAGTTGGATTAATAATGTAAAAGCATACATAAAAGCTACACGCATACGTTTTATTATATAAAATACACGTATATATGTAGAATCATGACATTTATTACTCGTGGTAATAAATTTCTTCATAAATTGGTTGTGTTTAAAGAAAAATTTATTTCATCAGTTTTATGAAGTAAAAAATTCGCTCATCATTTCCCGACCCTCCATGCTACTGGAATCCTGTGACTCTTTCATATTATGCCATTAAAACGAGAAGATTTAAACCAAATTGAAATAAATGAAATTGTGTTTAATTAAAATCATAAATGAATCATAATCATGAATGAATATAAATGTAATTTTGAATTACTTTATTTTTTTAAAATTAATTTTTATCAGATTTTGTACGTGCCAAATAGTCTGATTCAAACGAATAGTGAGAAGGTTGGAGAAATTTTTTACTCATTTGAAGTACTAAATTTAAGGATAGATAGACAAAAGGAATCTTATCAGGTACTACACATTGACAAAGCCGCTGAAAATATAAATTCGGTGTTTGGCCAAAAAAATTTTCAAATAGTCACAGGCGAAAGTTTCATTTGTCTAAACGCAGAAATCTTTCGATACCTGTCACTAATTAAAAAATAAAACTCTCTCACTAATTTCCAGGAGTGAATAAAGATAATGGAAAAGGACTTCCACACAATTTTCTATCGGTTGTGAAGAGTAAAAAAACGTATAGTCAAAACAGACTACATTAAAAACATCGATTATCTTCATAATAGCATATTAATCTTAATTCAATCAATATTAAATGTTATTTATTCCAAAGTACACAAAAATAATATACAGCATCAGCTGGCAGTGGAATATCCCAACTTACACGAGTACCAGACGTTATTTTAAATTTCTTCATCTTCCTCTTCTTCTTGGATTACTTAAATTTTTTTTTTCTGTGGATCGTTGCAAGCTAAAGTTATGATGAAATTTATTAGCTGATTTTAATTCATTTGTACATACGTTTTAAATACATTTTCATTCAAATTTATTTTAATTAATTTTGCAAGATTTCTTAATAAAAATTATCATTACAACCCAGATTTTATAGAATCACCTGAAATAACAAAGCATAAGGTAAGAGATTCATTAAATGACTCTAGTTGTGTGTAAAATATTGAAAATGAGGCATCGAGCAGAGTTTAGCGACTTCCGGCGAGGTATCATTGCCTTGTACACTGCTTGGAAAGAAGTCAACGTGAGGAACAGCGTGAAGAACACCTTAATAAGATGTAGGACCGTCTTCGCTGCGATGACTGCAGTAATGCTACGGGGCATACATTCCACAAGCGTACGATAGCGATCAATGGAAATGTGGACCATTTTTCCTGTAGGCATGTAATGAGGTCCTGGATTATTATTAATGGGCGGACGTCCCTCGATCTCACTCCACGCTCCAGTTCATCCCCAAGAAGGTTCAACATGCTTGAGATCAGGGCTCT
>NW_028327892.1:0-60018 GCF_054136105.1 Typopeltis vanoorti
AAACGTTATTCTTTTGAGTTTAGCAGTTTTTAAGAATGGAATAAATCAATCAGATCCTGCTTTTTCTATATATCGAAATATATAGCTATTTTAATGTTTATGCGATGGTAGAAGAGATCCTTCTATCTTTTTTGTTTTTGTAATTTATGAAAAATAAATTTAAAGCAAAAGAAAAAATGAAGAACAAAAGTTTTCTTATTTATATTTTTAAGGTATCCACCCACGAAAGATTATGAATAAGCCTTTAGTACATTTGTTCCGTGGATAAGCCAAGGATCCCAGCATTAAATAAAAGATTAACGAAACATTCTTTGAAAACACTCCAGGCTGATACTGCCATGCACTTTTAAATTACAATACTTGAAACAAAAACCCTGTAATTAATTTCTGGACCCGAAGATTTCGAATCGTACTGCACTAGAGGTTTAACACATGATGTAGCTGTTAGTCTCTGTTACATCATCTTTTGAATTCGCATGCGCGTAAATTTACAAATCATACGCTTTGCGACAGCGTCTGTTGAACAGAGAAGGCATTCTGATAGAAAAAACACGTCATTCGTGGGAAAATGAAAAATGAAACTGTGAAGAATTAGGAATAGTATTTGAGTAGGCTTACGCAGTAAATCTACTCAAATAGAAGTCATGTAACTTACTCGCAAGTCAGGTTACTGATCCCTGTGTGAATCATGTGATAAATATCTAAACCCTTTCGCTTTTTTTTTTTTTTTGGTTCATTACCAGATTTTAAAGTCGAATATAGTTACGAGTTAAAAATGCTTATTTAACATGGCGTAACATGTACTTCCTCAACATATTACGCCATGTGGCTAACATGTTGAGGAAGTCTACTACGAACTTTTTTTTTTCTTCATTTTGCGCTGCTGGCCTTCCTATAATGTTCGGATGAAAATCAGGCATCATCTCAGCAAGGCTGCTAAGGTATCCGAATTAATTATCTGGCATTACTTGAGCTACAGAAGTATAATTGTCACTTAAAGGATGCAACCAAATCAGGACTTAACTTTAATATAATTTTGGATTAATTTTAACTAAACTCACATAAATATTATTCGCATGTATAGGAAGAACCGATACCCTTACGGAGGGTAGAGGGAATGGCAATGTGGCAACTCTTACTTCCGTTTGATTCGATAACAAGATAAGAGACGGAGTGGGGACAGTTGGATCAATTTCGAAATGCATTTATAACGAACACTGCGTCTCTTGCAGAGTAACAAACAGGGAATCAACAGTGTTCAGCACCGGCTGAAGAATAAATGAAGGCACCGCTCAGGTAATACGTTATTTTAGATTGAAATTATATTAAAATTTTTATTTGAATAATTTAATTTTTGATTCAATTAGATTCTTCTTAATTTAAAAAAGCCAAACGGCTATTTTGTCTGGCGAAGTTAATTAAATTAAGCGGATAAAAATCCCTTATTATTTTATAGCCAGTATGCGAAACTCTGAGATCGAAAACTACAATCATGTAGTTTCATGCCGAAGAACTATCGGCTAATCCAAGCGTAAGTGAACACCTGGTAGTACAATACCAAGGCAACTCGAAGCAAAGGTGGAGCAAGCTCCCTTGCTCTCCTTGATATTTTCTCATAATGTAAAACACAGCTCCTAGGAGATCTGATACTGCCTTACATTATGAGGGAGCTTGCTCCACCTTTGCTACGAGTTGCCTTGGTATTGTACTACCAGGTGTTCACTTACGCTTGGATTCGCCGATGGTTCTTCGGCATGAACTCAGATCGTAGTTTTCGATCTCAGAGTTTCGCATACTGGCTGTAAAATAATAAGTGATTTTTATCCCCTTAATTTAATTCTTCTTAATTATTAGATTCTTAAATTATTCCGTCTAAGCAAATGTGTGCTATACGTTACCAGACTTTCGTGGGAAACTGTTATAACCCATACAAGTAGAACTTTGTATCGAGAGTGTCACGTGATACTTACGATATTGATGTCGTCTAGTCTATTCTTATAGACTAGACGACTTCAATGATTCAGGATAAAATGTTAGTCACTGCTTTAAAATCTTCTGATTTCGTATTACTTACCCTACCAGTAATTTCACTATGTATTTATTAAAAAAAAAAGCAAAAAATAAAAAATAAATCAGTAATATTTTAGTATGATATCCTAAGCGGATAAATGTAGCTGTAGCCATATACAAATTCCGTAGTAAAATACACAAGATTGTATTTCATGTGATGCGCAAAACAGATGCAATTGCGCAAGCGTTTGCGCACTCACACACAACACATACATACACATATTAAAACTACATCTTTCTGTTTCTCAGTAACAGACCCTTAATGGCCCTTTTTTTTAGAATACTGAAATTTTCATGTTTAGGTTTCCAAATGGTAATTTCTTTAACTTGTTTAGAATAATAAAGAAGTTTGCGGGGGGGGGGATTTCATAGTAATTGTTTTATTTGCATTTTTGTGATTGTATTTTCGTACCGTGGGTGGGATAAAGATGCTCTTTTTCTATTTAATTAATTTTTATATCTAGTTATTCATCAATCTCTTACTTAGCATTTATCAGAAACAGTGCTTCTAGAAATCTAATATAGAAAAAAATAGAAATATTTAAGAAAAAAACACCAGCCTCTTGTATAACTGCATGCTAGTTGTCGCCTTTGTTAGTGTTTACTGTATGCAATTAGGGTGAAAACCGGTGTTTTTAATTCAAATAATTGGTACTATCTTATTGACGGACTACAGATTCATCTAATAAAAAACAAATACGAAAAAATAGCGTGTTGTTTAATTTTGTGTTTAGAATAACAGTAGCTGATAACACATTTTCGATTTCTTCTAGGTGTTTGCTACCGACTTCTCAGTCGATTCATGGAAAGATATTTTCCTTTCTGCTAGTATTTCAATTCATTGTGTGTCTGATGTTTCTAGGATTGTATCATTCAGAGATTCTGAATCACATATGGAACCAAAAATGCCCAAGACGCAGATTTTCCTAACAAAAGTCAACCCTTATTGGATTACGAGCATCACCCGACGAAAGATTTAATGGGTGAGAGAAAGCATACAACACGACCATACTCCCTGACAACCAGCAGAGGAGCTAAGTTACAGGTAAAGACCAAGAATATCGATATGCATTCCTACACTCTTCGTATAAATCATTCTGAAGTATGCAAAGATTATGGAAGAGATCTTTTAATTATGACCGTAGTATTCAGCGGAACTTCTCATTTCGATGCCAGAAACGCGATTCGGGACACTTGGGGTGGTTATGTGAAATCCAAAGGAGCCAATGTGTTATTCTTACTTGGAACATCTACCCATAAGGATATTGAAAAGCAGATTATTACAGAAAACGACAAACACCAAGACATTCTGCAAGCCACTTTCCTTGATACGTACACGAACTTGTCATTGAAAGCAGTTTCCATGATGAAGTGGGTTAGTGAGTTTTGTCCGCATGTCAAATTCCTCGTGAAAACAGATGACGACAACTTTATTAATGCGAACAAATTAATAGATAGTGTGAAGAAAATGAATTTTTCCAAGATGATCATGGGTCATTTACGTACAAATGACCACCCAGTAAGAAACCCAAAAGCTAAATGGTCTGTATCATATGAGGAATACAACCAAACTATCTATCCAGATTACACCAGTGGACTCATTTACATAATCACCAATGACGCAATTCGGCCTCTTTTAGAAACTAGTCGTGTTGTCCCTTACCATCCTAGTGAGGACGTCTACCTGACCGGACTTGTTGCAGAAAAGGCAAACATCAGTAGAGTAGATAGTCCAGTAATTCAAGTGAGCAGCCCGTTTGATCCTTGCAAGTTTAAGAATTTTATTTGCATGAAGCAGTTTGACCCAGTAGGAATTAGAAAACACTGGAAGTTATTGGAAAATACTACATGTGACAACAACCGTCGGCCATGAGTCGTTTCTCAAAGAGATTCTTCTACTATGATGTGGATTTCAACTGGAACAATATTGACACGCCTTCTCTAGTGGAATCGTCTTTTTGGTTTATATTTATAAACTGTAATATATATTTTGTTTAGGGAATAGCTATACAGTCCTGTAGTAATGCTTAATTAATATTCTTGAGCCATAATTATGTTTCTTTCACTAAGAATCAGAATATTACCTTTGAGGGGTAATCAACAAATTACATTGTTTGCTTGTTATACCCACTCTAAGAGGATTCAGTGCGTTTGGATAAGTTAATCCATAGCTTCTTACCCACTCTAGATTCCAAATGCTGCCTGAGTATTCAAACATAAAGGGAAATAAAATGTGTAGAAATGTTCATTATCAGACTTTCCTCATCCATCCCTCATATGGTATGTCTCCTGTGGCGTAGGGTAAACATTCTTAATTTTCTGAAGAAATTTTTCTAATTTTACTGATTTTAATAATTAGGATGTTAAGGATAATTTTGTTAATCAGGAATACCATAGTTTAAGAAACTTTGTTTCAACACAATACATAAGATACGTCATAGGGTAAATATTTATAAAACATGATTTCAGGAAAGGAGAAAAGCAGTGAAAACGCTTCGAAAATTCCATTATTATACCGCTATGTATAGTAATGTCCGCGCGGTTAGCCTAGTGGCTTTGCGCTTCGCAACGATCTTCCTCAGCCATAGCCAAGTTAGCCAGTCTTGGGGGCAGGCAGTAGGGTTTTCCCCAGTTTAACAGGGGTTTTTCATTCTGCAAACAGGCAAACCGGCCCCGTGAACACAAACGGACTACCGTCATGAACACTTCCATTAGGGATGCACCAGAGGAGTGGCGTGCCGGCTGCATTATTTCTCCGTGACTCCTCATTAGGAGGAGACCCAGCTCGTCTGTAACAGACGGAAGGGAGAGATAGATAGATGTATAATAATGAAATTTACCGCCATAGGTTGATTTACTAATGTAGCGAAACAACCGAAAATGCAACTCACTTCTTCAGCAGTGGGGACAATCGTAATAATTCACTGAATTCTGAAAGAATTAGAATACTGTGATGCGGAGTTTTGGTTTCTTTCATACATCAAGGACGAGTTAAAAGAAAATAGTTATGAGAAAATGGAACTTTTTTCTGCAAAAATTAAAATGGAACATCACCAGGCTCTAAGTAAATTTTGGATTTCAGAACACTTACAAGATTTTTATTACATACACAAAAATATGTTGTTGATTTCATTTATGTTACAGGAAAGGATACGAATAAAGATCGTAACTTTAGTACTTATTGAAGGATCCTTCTCTGCTTATTGGAGGCCTGAAGCTATGTTTCGTCTCCAGAGGAGAAAATCAGTTTCTGTCTTCCTCCCTTCATCTCGCAGAGGTAATGGCTTGCTGGGAAGGGCTTACACACGGCTTATAATTAATTATTATTAACAATAGTTAATTAATTATTAACTAATACACACATCATTAATAAATTAAGGAGCTAGTACAACTTCCATTTGACATTACGCAATGGTCAAGCGGGTATTATACTCTAGATCCGGTGTATGATCAATTTTGTAAAAATTAGGAGGGCCAATATGCGATAGGACTAACCTGAAGTAACTTTAGATTTAGAGGAATCTTTATGAACAGGGGATTTATATCAAAAGAATAAATGTTTATCTTTCATTCGTTTATTGCTAGGTTGCACAGGATGTTTACCTCACTAAGAGAACAAACACACACACCACACGCACACGTATTCATTATGGTACTGTTTTCGCTTGCAAAAGATCGAAGTCCATCTGCAGTTATTACGACATTATCTAAAATTATATTGTTTGTAGGTTGGGTTTTAGTGTTTTCCTTTTTTTTAAATTAAAAAAAGGCGTTTTTCTATAATTGTCCAATACCCAGTTAGATAATTATTAACTTTGAACTTTGAACTTAACTGGTTGGTGGACTTTTCCTTGACTCTTTATCCCTTCATATGGATTTTAGTTTGTGGGTGATGAGATTATTGTGGGTAATTTACCTCCTCATTGTGAGCATTAAGGCTGTATCAGCTTTCTCTTGCGATGGAGGATTTCGGTTTTTTATGTTTGAAACAATCTGAGGGTTTGTAGTCAGCTGCTTATCGAATTAACTGATTTGGGTGATTATCCGTGAATGTGAAGAATTTCTCCGCAATGCTTGTCATGTAGGTCTTAATATCTGGAAGATTGGCTTCTTGATGTAACTGGATGTTTCTAATGAACCATGGGGCATTAAATGCCATTCTTTGGCATTTATTCTGTATTATCTGAAGTCTGTTGATGTTGCTTTTAGTTGTGTGACCCCAATTTGGAGAGGCGTAAGTTAGTTGTGGTCTGATCATTGATTTGTAGAGGAGAATTTGTTGCTTATGCTTAGGAAGATGTTCCTATTCAAAAGTGGATATAGCTGTGCTATGGTCTGACTTGCTTTAGTGGCGACACTATCTATATGTGACTTGAAGCTTAGACGTCTATCAAGATGAACTCCCAGATATTTGGTAGAATTTTGCCAAGGGATGATTTTACCAAACATTTGTATGCTTGTGTTCGGTTCTGCTATACGTCTGGTGAAAAGTACTGCAGAGCTTTTGTTTGGATTGATTGCGATACGCCATTTGGTGTACCAATCCTCTAATTCATTGACTGCTCTTTGCAGCTTGATTGTGGCCAGGTGTGGACGGAGGGATCTGGCTATAATGATTGTGTCATCGGCATATAGAGCGGTGATAGATGGGGACAGTTTGAGGCGATCTGCCATGTATATGGAGAAGAGTAGGGGAGATAGCAAAGAGCCTTGAAGGACTCCGGCCGTGATTCTCCTCTCTGTGGATCTGATACTGTTGAGTTTTATATTAAATTTTCTGATATTTAGATATGATTTTGATAAGTAGAACTAGTGGTAATGGAATACCAACTTCGCGTAGTTTAAAAATGAGTCCATGATGCCACACTCTATGAAATGCATGAGTGATGTCCAGGAAAACTGCGCCAGAATGTTGGTGCCATTCATACCCTTGGGTTATATGTTCGACAATTCTGTAAATTTGTAGCGTTGTGGAGTGATATTTCCTAAAGCCGAATTGTTCATCTTGAATGACATGGTTGATATCTGTTGCCTCTTGAACCCGTGTGAGAATAGCACATTCGGCTATCTTACCTATGCATGAAAGAAGGCTGATTGGTCTGTAACTTTCAGGAAACTGTGTATTTTTCCAGGTTTGGGAATTAGGAAAACTTCGGCAATTTTCGATCGCTCTGGGAAATAATTTAGCCGGAGGATGGCATTAATGATGGCTACTAGATGCATAACCCCTTTGCGGTGAAGTAGCTTGAGCATCTTGTTTGTTATTCCATCTGGGCCCGGAGCCTTTTTTGTTCTTTAGTTTTCTTAAAATCTCATATATTTCTGATGGTGACACGGATTTGTTGTTGAATTGGAGTAAGGCATTTTGAGTTATTTTACGCACTTGGGTGCGAATTTTACTTATGAAATTTATATCTGTATTGATATAATTGGGGCTACGTTGTTTTTCTAAGATGTCAGCAAATGCTTCAGCTTCTTCCTCGTCGTTGTAGACAACACTAGATTCACCTTGGATCGGAGGAAGTGTAAAACGCTTTGAACAGAGTGATTTCATCATTTTCCATATGGATTGATCCTCTGTGTTTAATTGGTGAATTTTGTTATTCCAGAGTTGGTTACTGTGGTCCTTTAGGGCATATCGTACCTGGTTTGTTGCTCTATTGACTGCTTGTTTATCCGCTGGGTGCATTGTTCTCTGATATTGCCTTCTTAATATGTTTTTCTTTTGGATAAGACGTTTTATATCCCCTGGGAGTTTATTTGATGGTGCACATTTGGTTATATTAACTGTTAACTGTTAACTTCTATGGCTGGATGGACATCAATCCCTTGGATTTTTATCCCGTAATCGGTATTTTTTTAAATGTTTAAAGAAAGAAAGTTTTGAGCACTTTGCTCGCCCTAATTAGGGCTGTGTAGACATATTTCAATATGTGATCAGGGCCGCCTTTGGGCGTTTATATTTCCATCTGTCTTTTTCATCGTAATCTGATGACTCAAGAATGAGTAGGTTGGGATGGAGTGATGCCTGAGCAAAGTACTTGGTTGCTATCTGGAGGAGAAACGTAGGTATGTCTGGCAGGTTTCCGAATTGGTGCAGGATAGTGTTCCTCAAACCATGGGGCATCGAAGATCATTCGGAGACATTTGGTTTGGATTGTGTGTAATCTTTTGATGCTGCTAGGGGAGGTGTGGCTCCACGCTGGTGAACCGTAAGTTAGTATGGGTCTGATGATTGCTTTGTATATTCTTAGTTTATTTTCTGGACTGACTTTGCTTCTACGGTTGAGTAGAGGGTAGAGTTGAGCTATTGCTGAGTTTGCTTTGTTGCAGGCATGAGAGATGTGGGAGTTGAAGCTGAGATGGTTATCTAGTTTGATTCCCAGGCATTTTACTTCTTTTCGCCATGGGATATCAGTATTGAACATCGTGACTGCTCCGTGATGGTTTGCTTTCTTCCTTGTAAATAGTATGGCCGTGCTCTTGTCTGCATTGACGTCAATTCTCCATTTCCGAAACCATTTTTCAAGATTCGTTGCTGCGTTTTGCAGTCGTTGTGTGGCTAGGTATGGTCTGAACGATCTGATCAGTATCGCCATGTGTTCTGCATAGAAAGCCATGGTGGTTGATGCTGTGCTTGGGACTCTGAGATAAAAATGTTGAAGAGCAGCTGCGATAATAAGGAGCCTTGCGGGACACCTGCTGTGATACTTCTTGTAGTGGATCTGAGCCACGGAGTTTCAGTTGAAATTTTCGGTCTTTCAGGTAAGAGTCTACGATTTGGATGAGGTTTAGTGAGTATTTTGCAGTTATTAGTTTGTGGATGAGGTCTTTGTGCTGCATTTTATCGAACGCTTTCGTCACATCTACGAAGATTGCACCTGTACGTTGCTTCAAATTAAATCCGATAGTTATGTATTCAATAAGTCTGTGGGTTTGTTGAGGTGTGCAGTGACCAGTTCGAAAACCAAATTGTTCTTTTGAGATTTGGTCTAGATTGTCCGTTTCGTTTTGTAGGCGTTTTAGTATTACGTTTTCAGCGATTTTCCCAAGGCTTGACAAGAGGCTGATAGGTCTGTAATTATGGGGGAACTGAGGTGCTTTCCCCGGTTTGTGGATGAGGATTATGTCTGCCTGCTTCCAGCGAGTAGGGAAGTAGTTGAGTCTTAGCATCGCATTAATGATAGCCACTAGATGCATTATTGTTTTGTGAGGGAGTGCTTTTATAATTCTGTTTGAAATCTGATCAGGACCTGGTACTTTTCTGTTGTTGAGGTTCTTGATGATTTGGTATATTTCATTTGGTGTAGTATAGCTTGTGTTGTCACGGCTGGTGGTATGATGAAGTGCATAGCGTATTTGCCTGTGGATTTTTTCAATGAAGCGCAAGTCCGCATGAGTGTAGTTTGGTTGAAATTGCAGCTCCAGGGTGTCTGCAAAAGCTTCTGCTTTTTCATCGTCTCGGTACACTATGCCTCTTTCTACATGGATTGGTTGTATGTTTGGTTGATCGCTGCGAAGGGCTTTAATCATTTTCCATAATGAGTTATCTACAGTTTTTAAGGAGCTTAGTTTCCTCTCCCATAGTTGATTCTTATGGTCTTTGATTGCATATCGGACTAGGTTTGTTGCCCTGTTTAGCTCGTGTTTATCCTGGGGTGATAATGTTGCATGGTATCGACGTTTGGTACTGTTTCTTGTTGCAGATAAACTTAGAATCTCTTCTGGGAGCAGGTTAGTTTGAGCTGGAGCGGTAACGGTGCAGGCTGTTGCAAGGCCAGTTTGGATTGTGCTTTCCAGTTTATTGATCACTGTGTCTAATTCTTTGGGTGAGGAAATGGTTGGAACAGGGTCTGTGATGTTGCAGAGAGTTGCGTTGAGCTTCTTAAGATTTGTTTAGGATTGTTCGGGGATGGTTTCTGCTTCTCCGCCTAGGCCAAGCAGAACTGGACTGTGGTCGAAGCTAAGATCATTAATAACCTGTAACTGGAACTTGTGCGGAGTGTTACTGAAAATGACTATATCCAGCACGTCAGGTTTGCCCAGTGGTCCATAGTGTGTTGGTTCAACAGGACCTGCTATGGTGATGTTTCTTATCATAGCGAATTTGTTTAGGCTCTTCCCATTATTATTGGTGTTTCTACTGTCCCACGCGCGATGTTTTGCGTTTAGGTCTCCCGCCACTATTGTTGTTTCGTTTCTGTCAAGGAGCTGGGAGAGGTCTGAGGCTAGGAGTGGTTTGCCTGGGGGGTTGTTTACTGAATATAGTTTTAGACTACCTGTGTTTTTGGTGTGTATTTCAATTCCAATTTCTTCCAGGTTTGTAGTTGTTGTTTTCTTGATCTCATTGTATCTTATGCTTTTTTTGTTAACAAATATAGCCGTTCCCCCCCCCCCCTCTGGCATTGAGCCAATCTGTCCTAAGTAGTGTGTAGTACCTTATTTTGGGGTTGTCGCAAGGCCGAAGATGCGTCTCGTTGACTAAAAGAATGTGTATTTTATATCTTTCAGCAAATTCTTTTAGTTCTAGGAGGTTGTTGTTTACTCCGTTAGCATTCTAATAAGCAATCTGTATTGAGTTAGCTATGGTGACCATGTTATCCATTACTCATGGAGAAGATGACTTGTATGTTTTTGAGGAATTTGTTGGTGTCGGCCTGACTGGGATTTGTTTTGCTAAAGGCCGTTAACATCTCTCCTAGAGTAGCAGCTAGGATTGCAGTGGAGGTTTGGTTGCAAGATGCCGGTTTTGTTACTTGTAGAGACCGCAGATGCGTATGATTTCTCGGGAGTAACAGCCCGCGTTCTGATTTCTGGTGCAGTTCGCTTCTGAGTGGGTGGGGGTAGTGCCTCTCTAGCCTTCTGAAGGTTGGATGGGTGGAGTGAACATCCCTTGTAGTGAACATCCCTGATGGCTGGGTGTGGGCCGCCACAGTTTGCACACTTAGCGGGCGTGGTTCGCGGTTTGACGGAAGTGTGCGAGAGATGGTTGTCACCGCACTTGACGCACTTGTAATCCACTTTACATAGTTTTTGTGCATGTCCATATTTTTGGCTGCGATGGCATTGACCAGCTGAAACCTTTCTTCTGAGAGGTTCAGTCTTGATGGCTAAGCTGCAGACTATTTAAGGTCGTAAATTTCTCTATGGTCTTTACTGATCTCTAAGATCAGAGACATGGGGCGCCTGTCTACTCGGTACACGCGCGATATCTTAATCAGCTCCAGGCCTTGTGATCTGAGGTCAGTGGCTATTTCTTCAGCTGGTATAGTCTCAGCCAGACCTCTGATGAACACCTTTAGATTTTTTTTTCACTTTTAATCTGAAACGTGTGATATTGGACTTTCAGTTCATCCATAAGTCTGGTGAGCTGGCGGTAGTCCTTAGTTCCTTCTGGTTTAATCCGGATTCCTTCATCTGTACTCTTGGCTCATGTAAATTTGATGTTTGCGTTCTTCATCGTCTTTGTAATTAAAGACCATTTTTCTTTTGTTCTTAAAATTACTGGTGGAATCCTCTCTTTGCAATGTGCCCTTGAGTCGGACTCTATTCTTTCATCAGGTTGTGCTGTTAAGTCCACTGGAGTTGTTCTTTCAACGGGTTGAGGTATTATTTCAGGTTCTGCAGCTGGCGACCCCTTCTTATGCTTCTTTCTGCTGACAACCTGATAGTCTGTAGAGTTATCTGAGTCAAGTAAGGGATGGTCGTTAACCGGCGACATAATCTCCCTGGTGTTATCTTGAGAATTGCTGGGGAGAGGGTCAAGGGATTAATAGTCCTCTGTTTCAACCTCTTCTATTTGGTGAATTGCCACCATTCCTGGCCATTTCCTTCGCAGCAGGCCTCCTACATGTTTGAAGATTGCCAATAGCTGCTTGAAGTCGAGCTCATCATATGGAGAGTCCATAATTTTGCCTAAAGAGGCTCTGCACTGTGTTGAAGTAAGTTCCCGAAACTCCTTTTTCCTGGTTTAGGATAGACGTATAATAAACTAACTTTTTGTTGGTAGACGCTTACTCTAAGCTGTCTACGGGATTAGCTAGTGGACTCTCAAAGTCTACAGGATCACTCACAAACTACTAGGGAAACCCGAGCAACTTGTGTTACTAATTGACAATTGACAATTGACATTTATGTCTTTAGGGGTGAAGCAAAATGCTTTTCATATTCCCCGCTATCTGTTGTGGTTACAGTGAGGGTAAAATTTATGAGCAGTTTGCTCACCCTGAATCGGCATGGAGATTATGCATCGTTATAGGAGGGTAATATAGCTTTTGGTCTTCTATATTTGAATATGTCCGTTGCCTCGTTTGCTGCAGCTTGCTGAACCAAATCGTTGGGGTGTGTGGACGTCTTTAGGAAAACCATGGATGCCAAGGATTGCAGAAAAGAGAGAATATAAGGAATATTTGTGTCTTTGTGGAGTTGGTTGTTTCTAACATACCACGGGGCGTTCAGAATTATTCTCAAGCACTTGTTCTGCACTCGTTGTATTTTGATAATGTTAGTATTAGAGGTGTGGCTCCAGGCCGGAGAGGCATAGGTGATTATAGGACGAATCGTCATCTGGTATAGTTGCAATTTGATTCTGTTGCTGAGCTTGCTATTTCTATTAATTAGCGGATAGATCTGAGCTATGGCTTTAGATTCTTTTGCGCATGCAGATTTGATGTGTTGGTTGAAAGATAGCTTTTTGTCGAGAATCACACCCAGGTAATTGATTCTGTCTGCCAGGAAATTTTAGTATTGAATAGTAACACATCTCCTGCAGGAGACATTGGCCGTTTTGAGAAAGAATGGCTGAGCTTTTCTAGGGTTGACTTCCAATTTCCATTTGGAGAGCCAACCCTCCATTTTTAGAAGGTTTTCTTGAAGCTTTCTGGTAATGAAATGGGGTCTGAGAGATTTGGTTAGTATTGCCGTATCGTCCGCATACAGAGCCAAAATGGAAGTCATTGGATTGTGCGGGATGTTCTGAGATGTATGTAAAGAACAGCAGTGGAGCCAGTACTCCCTGCGGTACCCCAGCAAAGATGTGTCGCTAGGAGGATGTAGAACCGTTGATTTTTACTTGAAGTGATCTATTCTGAAGATATGAATGGATTAGATGAACCATTTTTAGTGAGATACCGGCTAAGATAAGTTTGTGTAGGAGTCCAAAATGCCAGATTTTGTCAAATGTTTTGGATAGGTCTAGGAAAACAGCTCTGTGCACTGGCGCCAGTTGTAGCTGGTGGTTATGTATTCGACAATTCTGTGGATTTGCTGGGTAGTACTATGGTGTTGCCTAAAACCAAACTGTTCTTTAGGGAGGATGTTTAGGTCATTTACTGAGGTTTGGAGTCGTGAAAGGATGACCTTCTCTGCAACCTGACCCAGATTGGAGATGAGACTGATTGGACGATAATTCTGCGGTAAATGTGGGTCTTTGCCTGGCTTATGTATAGGAATCACATCAGCCAGTTTCCAGGTGGAAGGAAAATAGTGAAATCTTAATATTGCATTTATTATATAGGTCAGGTGCACTGCATCTTTTCGAGGCAGCAGCTTGATCACCCTGTTTGAGAAGCTGTCTGGTCTAGGAGCTTTATTGTTCTTAAGTTTTTTAATAATATCATATAATTCAACAGGTGATGCGGGTGCAATATGGTCAGCACTGGTATCTGGGAGATTTAATGTATGCCTGACCTGTCTGTGGATTTTGTACAAGTGATTTAAATCTAAGTTGTTATAAGAAGGATTGCACTGTTCCTCTAGATTCTTTAGTATGGCTTCTGCCTTATTTGCATCTGTGTGGACTAGGCCTTGGTTTGAGATTATAGGGGGGAGGGATCTGTTTTTATTTTTGAACCAATCTACCTACTGTTTCTCAGTAGGCCCCAGATAGAGTGATCAATAGGTGAGATAGAGGCTAAGTTTTTATCCCAAACTTCGTTTCTATGTGTTTAAAGTGCATCTCTTACTGCTCCATTCAATCTGTTAAGCACTGTCTTGTCCTGAGGCGCGCGAGTGTTATGAAATCTCTTCCTAGCTTTGCTCTTCTCTCTGATCAGGTCCATAATGTCCTCAGGCAAACGATCAGGCTTGGAAACAGGTTTCTGGAAGGTTGCAACCGTTATAGCGGACTTAATCTGTTGGGTGAGGCTAGTCACTGCAGATTCCACATCTTCTGGTGTGCATATGCGAGGGACGGGTCCTATTTGATCCCTAAGTGCTTTAGGCAATCTCTCCCACGATATGCCTGAATGAGAGGGAGGAGACAGGCATTCTTGTTCTCCCAATTGCAGTAGAATTGGGTTGTGATCCGACGACAGCTCGTTTAGTGATATAAGGCTGTACTGTAGTTTAATGTCTTGCAGGATGGCTGTATCCAGGATGACAGCATTGCCAGACGTACTGAGATGAGTTGGTTCGGTAGGTCCAGCCACAACAGCATAGTTTGATCCTGTGTAGGTAGAAAGGATTCGACCATTTTTATTGGTAGATTTACTGTTCCAAGCAGGATGTTTTGCATTGAGGTCTCCAACAATACGACCGGTTCTTTTATTCCAAGGAAAGCATCCAGATCTGAGGTCAATAATGTCTTTAATGGAGGGATACGCAGAAAAAAATGTAAGGTTTCAATTGAGTTTGTGAAGACATTAATTCCTGTGATTTCAAGGTTGGTGGTAGTAGGGTTGGTTATTGAATGATGATTGATGTAGTTTTTGATAAGGGTGGCTGTACCTCCACCTCTATAACCAAGTCTGTCGTTTCTGAAAATCTGATACCCTCTGATTTTCAGGGTGTCAGCAGGCCTTAGGTGCATTTCATTGATTAGCAATATATCTGGGTTCTATCCATTATTAAATTCCTGGATTTCTAACAGTTTATTTTTTATACCGTTGGCATTCCAACCGAAAATCCTAAGAGAGTTTGGGGCAATTTTATTGCCCCGAACCCAATCCATATTATCAGCGCTCGCTGATAATATGGATTGGGTTTGCTGTAAGAATCTTTTTGTGACACTTAAGGATGGATTTGAGTTGATGAAATCCTGCAGCATGTTTGCAAGAGAAGAGGTGATAACAGCTGATAGATTTGAGTGTGGATTATTCCGGTTCTGGGTTTGTACTATCTGTTTGGAGTGGGCCACATCAGCATATGTTCTCGCTTGATGTTGAAGATTCGTTTGCGTAAAGGGCTTAGTTAATGATGGGCGAGCACCTGTTGTCATGATCTCACTCTTGGAGAACTGAGGAGCCTGAGCTTCAGGAACTCTCGCACTAGATGACAAGGTAGATTGATGATTTGGATATCTATTTTTGGGATGATGTACACACCCTCTATAATTAGCAGGGTGAGGACCCCCACAATTAGCGCACTTAGCCTGGGTGGATTTTGGCTTGGCGCAGGTGTTTGTGGGGTGATTCTCGCCACATTTTAGGCATCTGAACTGAGCTTTGCATAGTTCTGGGCATGGTCTAATTTTTGGCATCGGTGGCACTGCCCAGAAGATGCTTTCTTTCTCAATGGTTCTGGGGTGATTTTGAGACCACAAATTGATTTTAAATTATAGATATTTTTGTAAATGTTGTGAATCTCAACCAAGACCAAAGGCATAGGTGTCTTATTTGATCTAAACATTCTAGTGACCTTTATGGGAGGTAGTTCCTGTAAGTTAAGGTCAGTAACTATTTCATCCGTGTCAATATCCTCGGAGACTCCTCGTAGGACTACTTTCAGATTTTTTTCGGAGGCAAGTGAAAATGTGTGATATTGAGTTCCTCTTGCGTCCAATTCCTTAGGTAGATTCCGCCTTCGTTGCTTTGAGCATTATCATTCGGATTCTAATTCATGATAAAAATGTTTATATTTGGATTGTTTTGCAATTTGGAATGGCGTTCTGCATTTCGTGAAATATCAAGGTAAGACTTTGTTTAGATGCAATTTAATTTCTATCGCTTTCTTTAGCCTACGCTTGATATTGCTGGCAGTCCTTTGCGGTTGAGGGATATTCTACAAAAATTTCTGCTGGTCTTTAGACCTGCCGGATTTTTATTAACGCAATTAAAACGATATGAGCGTACCTGACCTAGTCGTATTCACTGATTTGCTCGATAAAGAGCCGGCTCTTGTACTTATTGATAAACTCCAAAAGAAGTTCAAGCTGACATGGCCTACTAGTATGATTGACCCCGACATCATTATCGAGTCACTCGATAAAAGGCTAGCACTCACGTTTATTAAAAAACTTCTCAAAAAGTTTGAATGGGATTGGCCAGGCTATTTAAACTTTTATTCCTCACCTGAAGTCGACGTTGAGGAAAATGAAGACTCTCCTCAAATGGAGGAAAAACTCAATCTAGTTGTCTCTACCTCTAATCCTTCCGATCAAGGAGAAATCCACGCTCGTAAGAAGAGAAAAACTCTCGCTGCTGAGCCAACAAATTTTGTTGGTATGGACGAGGATGTTCCCATTTCAAATCCCTCTGCTTCCCCCAACGAAAACATACCACCGATTATCCTAAGGGAAAAGCAGAGATGGACAACACTCAGAACCATCATGGCTAATTTACAAATAAGTTATATAATTTATACATCTGCTAAAAATGTAGACGAATGTATCAGAATTCAGCCCACCACGGTGGCTGATTATAGAAATCTTGTGTTATTAATTGACAATTGACAATTGACATTTATGTCTTTAGGGGTGATGCTTTTCATATTCCCCGCTATCTGTTTTGGTTGCAGTGAAGGTAAAATTTATGAGCAGATTGCTCGCCCTGGATGGGCATGGAGATTATGCATCACTAAAGGAGGCCAATATAGCTTTTGGTCTTCTATATTTGAATATGTCCGTTGGATCGTATGCTGTAACTTGTTGAACCAAATCGTTGGGATGTGTGGACGTCTTTAGGAAAAACTTGGTGGCTAAGGATCGTAGAAAAGAGAAAATATAGGGAATATTTGTGTCTCTGTGGAGTTGAATGTTTCTAACATACCACGGGGCGTTCAAAATCATTCTCAGGCACTTGTTCTGCACTCGCTGTATTTTGATGATGTTAGCATTAGAGGTGTGGGTCCAGGCCGGAGAGGCATAGGTGATTATAGGACGAATTGTCATCTGGTATAGTTGTAATTTGATTCTGTTGCTGAGCTTGCTATTTCTATTAATTAGCGGATAGATCTGTGCTATGGCTTTAGATGCCTTTGTGCATGCAGACTTGGTGTGCTGATTGAAAGATAGCTTTTTGTCGAGAATTACACCCAGGTAATTTGTTTCTGACTGCCAGGGAATTTTAGTATTGAATAGTAACAAATCTCCTTGTGTTATTAATAGAGACGTGTGGATATTTTGATTATTCGCTATCTTGGGTTTATTTTGGTGTGTATGTCGTACAGCATCAGTCTATACAAGTATTGACTTCATGTTGTGGTTAAGCCTACTCTTGTTACATGTGGAAACGATATAAATCTCAAATCTCATTTTATTAATTTATTATTTTATTAAAATTGAATGGCAGATTAGTGTAGGATATTTCAAATTCTTTACAACCGAAGGAAAAATGTCGAGTCTTCTAAGTAATAGGGCTACGAGAGCATATTAAGGAAAAAAAATCGATGATTGAATAAATGCTCATTATTATATTAAAATAACATTTGTAAACATCTTTACCAGAAAGAAAAAAGATCGTTTCAGCATCAGCACATCAGAATTATGAGATTCACTTAATACAATTAGATGATATAATTAATATAATTACATGTAGTCATATTGCATTACACGATACTGTTTCGTACACGACTAAGTGATATTCGGGTTTGAGGCTACATTGTGATTGGTCAATGAATTTAGAGCTCGTGTAAACGTGGTTCTTTTAATCTGTTTTATTGTGTGTTTTTTTGTTCTCTTAGAAAATTAATATTTTATAGTATATTAGTGTAGATTTTCGTATTTTTAGTGTATTTAGTGTTTTATAGAATATTTTTGTTAAGATATTGCTATAATAAATATAGTTCAAAACGGGGTTATAAACGTGCAAGAAACGTACTACTGACAAGAACAGCAAAGAACATGAAGACTTGCCCTGCTAAGCAGGTTAATGACAGGAATGGGTTTTGTAATGGAAATGTTGACAAGGAGAGAACAATTTCGGATTTGTGTTCTCCCGGTTCGGACCTTAAACGTGGACAAAGATGTCTACATGTATAAGGCATGCAGAATAGAGATCTGTACGTTATCCAACTGCGTTATGCACACTGCAGATAAGAGTATACAAAAGAACATGCAGATAGATTATTACACTATCAGTTCAAAGGTATCCGGACACCTACTCGAAACTGTAATCAGACTTTCCCAGTGACACACTTTCCAGTAGTGAACATTAATAAGGGGTGGGTCCACCCTTTGCTTCTATCACAGCTCTAACTCTGACAAGGAGGCTTTCTACCTGGTATCGGAACGTCTCTGGAGGAATGGCAGCCCATTATTCCTGAAGAGCTGTAGCCAGAGCAGTTCTTGATGTGGGTCGTTGCGATCTGGAGCGAAGTCGGCGTTCTAATTCATCCCAAAGGTGTTCTGTGGGATTCAGCTTAGGGCTCTGTGGCCGGCCAGTCCATTTCTGAAACGTTATTGGCCACAAATCATTCCTTTGTTTCATTGTCTGTATCATGCTGATACAGGCATTAGTCATCACCGAATTGATCTTCTACCGTAGCAATATGCAACGAATCAAAATGTCCTTTTACCCTTTCGCATTTAGATTTCGGTGTAGTGTCAACAGAAAGCCAAATCCATTCCATGAACCCCCCCCCACACACACACACAGTAAAGCCACCTTCTCTAAATTTCACTGTTGGCATTACACATGCTTGCAGGAATCGTTCTCCAGGCATTCGCCACACCCGGACCCTCCTATTGGACTGCCACATGGTAATGCGTGATTCATCACTCCAAATCACACGTTTCCAGTTATCCACTGTTATTACATCTATCCTCTCTCTCTCTCTCTCTCATGTACGTAAACAGCTTACTCTCATTCACAATTTACCCTGTTCACAGCATCTCTTGTGATAGCTCTCCATTTTTTCTGCTTATTTCACAAACCAGGTAGCGCTGGATAACTCCGTCATCTTCAACCATGCTTTATTCATTGATCTCTATACTATCATTTAATGAGAGGAGGACAATCTGTAACTTTCAATTTGCCAAAAATGCAGTCTTGGCTTTTCCCCTCTCAATAAAAGTCTCAACTCACGTACGGTTACCCTTACTATACATAAATCACCAAACAGCATCAAATCTCTCTCTCTGCTTGGACTAACATTTACCTCTCACCTCTCTTGGAATAAACGCATCACATCAATAGCTTTCTCAACCTGCTCCCAACTCACTTAGCTACTAACCCTATTTTCAAGTCATCCGATATCATTTACAGCACACCCTCAACTCTCCTATCCTCTCTATCCTTCCTTAAAATAATGTACCCTTTACACTCGATGCCAGTTAGTATGTCCGATTCTGATAGCCAGGTCTCATTAATGCCTACAATCTGAGGTTCCAACATATTGCCCAAGGCAACGAATTTTACCTCTATGTTTCTGATACTCCTAGCATTCATGTACAGATATACATTATCTGATCCAAAGTATCTGGATATCCCTCTGTAATTCGTAAAATGACGTCTAAGTGTCACTACGACCTCACTTATCGGTATAAAAGGAGGCACAGAACTGTGCGTTGTTCAATGATAAGAAGCACGAGCAGAATAGGTAGGTGAAGGGAGCTAAGTGACTTCGAACGTGGACTAGTCATTGGTTGCCCAAGGTGCAGTCCATCCACTCTGATTGTACAGTGAATGACCAGAGAGAAAGCTGGCTATCCCATTGTAGAGGATGGCAGGTAGACAAACGGAAGATAGTTCACAAAGCAGGCTTCAATGTCCGGTAAATATGCAGAGTGGCTTCCCACTTTCCACTGAACGTTTCCATGGCATTTGTCCAGTGGTGTGCGATTCAGGCTAAGAGATAAAGGTGTGTTTAGATTGATGGATCCATTAAGGACGCTGATTAAATGGTGAGTTTTTAGGTAGTGGAGAAGTTGACTGTTAATAGTTTTATCTATTGTTTTGGAGAGGATTTAAATCTGGAAATTGGAGATCGATAGGTAGCTGGAAATCTTGCCTTTATCTCCTTTTTTGGAATAGGTTAGATATATGCTTCCTTCTATGTGTTGGAATAAGTTCCCGCTGAGTATACGCCTTAGCTCTGGAGCACAACGTCTGAGTATTTTTAGTGAGATTCCATCGCAATGCAAGAACTAATAGTGTCCAGGTTTTCTTGTACTTTTCTTGCGTCACCGTTTACCTCCCTTTTGTTGAAACGCAATAAGGACACATCTAGTGCTCAGTCACTGGCATGGAAGGAGACGATTTGCTTTCGTAATCAATCCAAGAGTTTTGGAGGAAAAGAGTGATGCCAGGAGGTCAACTTTATCTTTGGTTTCTGTAACAGCGATACAGAAACCAGAGTTATGTAGTTTGTTGATACCACCAGGATGAGAGAAGGGTATGCATCGTTGAACAGAAGTTGAGTCCGATGGACTTTGCAAGGGACTGGAATGAGGCATGCCTTCAATTTGGAAGGGCAGCGAGTTTTCTCATCCTGATGTATTAAATAACCCCCCCCCCCAAAAAAAATATATATTTATTTATACACTCCCATTGCATGCGATAGTGATTATTACACTTATATGTTATGTAGTTTGTTGACTGTGGTCTTGTTATCTGATATGTTGTTCTGGTTACTCTGTAGGTTGGACTGAAGTAATGTTTCAGCATGACTGTTTAACTTCATAAGTGTTTCACCTTAAATATTTTGTGTACTGTCCTTGCTGCCCGTATGAGCGTGGGCTGTTCTCTTTATTCCCAGAAGAACATCAGTTTTACCATTTTATTTTGCAACCATTGTAACCTATTGAGTTTGTAGTCTGCGCAGAATACGTGTGATTGCGTATCTTAAAATGTTTTCACATAATGCTTTGTAGATTAATATTTTTATGTATGTAGGAGCAAAGTCTTTTAATCGATATAGTTTGCTTGCTGTTATCCTGAGTTTGTTGTGTAGGTATGGCTATTCCAACTTTCATTGGCATCGAAGTGAAGTCCGAGATAGCGTGTTGTTTTCGGCTGTGTATGGTTGTAATTTTAGGTTCTGCGCTTTGTGTATAGGAGGATGGATGTAGATCTAATAATAATAAATATAATAATAGTATTATCAATTAATTAATGTTATTTCTCCTGATTCTCGTTTCTCCACAACCTAATGACTGATGGAATAGCAATGTACTTTACTAGGAAATAACTATAGAACAATATGATTTCTTACTGTTGTTCTTGTCGGATAATTGTATTATGAGATGTCAGTACAGCAATTATTAAGATGGATTTTACTAAGATTTGGTATTTGAAACTTTTACAAGAAAATGTCGAACCATTCTAGGTTTCAGTTCAGCTATATTCGGGACAACAAAGAAATAAAGTGTCCAAATTATGTATTACATACACGTAGCTCTCTGACTTACTGGAACTCATATTGAACTAAAATTTTATGTTGGCTTTATTAGTTGACCAGATATTTGTAAAATATAGAAGAATTGTCTAGAAGTTTCATCAGCATTACTGTCTGCTTCTTCAGGACATGTGGAACGGCACATGGAACTAACGTTTGCTAATAAAAAAGAAGAATGGAGTAACACACTCAAATAAATTAAAATGGCGCGTAACATCATAAGCATGGAACATGGTGTATCAGTCATTGTTTATTGAGCGCGTTATATAGTTTTTGGCGAAATTAAATTCTGATAGCTGAGCGAACTTTGGCTTTTCCAGATGTCTTTCCGAATCATTCCTTGATTTTTGTTTAGATTTTCTCCAGAGCTGAGAACAACAGGGGCTTCTTTGAAGTTTCAACATCGAAAATCCTGTTCTATATAGGGCATGGAGCTTTTATCCCAATCGATGGTGTGGTTAGAGATTGAGAAGTGATGGAATAATCCTGAAGTATCTGTTCTGTTGTTATCCAGTCTCCAACATGTTCTTTTATTCGAATTTATAGGCTTCTCGATGTTTGCTCTAATTTAATCCTGTAAATTAAATTAGAGCAAACATCGAGAAGTTCGGTGATCAGACGTTCGTAATCATGTTCGGTGTCAACAAATAACTCCTTATTTGTTGACACCGAGCCTGCATAAGGGACGATGTATATTGCGCTACAGGAGGTTATTGCTGTGGAGGGTTTCTATGAAGAATCTTTTTGATTATATTTCTTGGGTAATCGTTGTTTACTAGGGTTTGAGATATGAGAGTGAGTTCATCAAGGAGGTCTTTTTCTTCTGAGATAAAGTTGGTCACTCTATTCTTAAGCATATATATATATTATGCTGAGTTTTTGCCAACATGGTGAGTCGATTTGAAGGTAACGTCCAGTGTGTGTTGGTTTTCGATAGATTGTAAGCTGGATTTGTCCATCCTCTTGTTTCTTTTCAAGCTGTAGCGTGTACTGTATTTTTAGTGGAAGGAATCTCTTTTTGTAAGAAATTCAATTAAGGTTGTTTCTGTGCCTCTCCAAATTATGAAAACATCATATACATATCTCCACCAAACCAACGGCTTTGGTCAGCTTCTAGTTTTCAGCTTCTAGTTTTTCCATGAACAGGTCAGCGCATGGAGGTAATCAGGGACTGCCCATGACTAAACCATCAAGTTGTTCATATAATGTGTCATTCACTTTGGAAAAATTAGATTTGAGGTAACGACGAAAAAGCTGAGCTGTGTCATGTGGATACAGATTGTCTAGGATATGGATTACTTCTTCCAGGGATTTTTTAATGGAGAAGAAATTCTAGGAGAATTTCTTCCGTCGACGATCGGGCAGAGTGGAACTCCATTTTGTGCACTTTGTGCATATAAGTGGCGTCAGTGGGTGTAGAGATTTCAGACTTCGTTGTAAGTCTAAAGACCAACTTATCATGTTCCGTAATATGTTATTAATCTCTTTTTGATTTTTTAAAGTTGGACTGTAATCTAATATGCGATAGATTGACTTGTCTAAAACTGAATTTTTTTATATAATCTTTGGTGTTCGTGATGACCATCGAGTTGACATTGTTTGTCTTTAGGATGATTATATCTTTGTTCTTCTTTAGGTTTGAGAGAGCTCGCTTTTCGAGAGGAGTTTTAGTGATTTTGAAGTTGAAAGGATGATAGCGCTTTTTTAATCGGATATCATTTGCTGCTGTTTCCGGGAATGAAGAAAGTGTCTTTTCTGTTGCTAATAAAATCATTCTTTGGAATGTGATCTGGAGTGAAGTTCAAACCTTTCTTTAGTATGTGGGCTTGGTTTTGATAATGTATGGTCACAAAGATTGAAAATAACTTTTTCATCAGGGAGTCTTGGTAGTGAGTTGTATTTTCTTTCATAAAGTCCATCGAATTTTTTAATTTGAGATTTTTTAATGGTTAGAAAAACCTTGTCAAAACTGTTTTGTACCATGCGGTCAAGAAATTTTACTAGAATTCAGTAGAAGTTGTCTGTACAAGACATTATATGCACCGTTCAGTTTTCGCTCCAACTGGATCAACCTAAAGTTACAACATTTTTATACAGAAGTTTAGAAATGCCAATAATTCCCCTCTGATTCTGACTGGATGAAATTTTACAGGTAAGATGTATATTAAAGTTTCAATTTCAGTCTGACTAGTATGTTACTGTGACAAAATTTGATAGAACTAAATTTGTTCTCTACAGATAAATCGCTATCTGCACAATGAAGCGGTATGTACACTTACGTAATATGTTCTAAAATGCGAGAAAATAATTATTACGTTTCAGTGACCACTTCCACATGTTGTCTCTATTTGAGTAACGTTCTATATTGTTATCGAAAGCTGTTAAACAATAGTACGCAAGAAAATTACTTTTTCGATCAATTATGAAAGAATCACCGATAAATTTTCGGTGAATTGTTTTTTCGATGAATTGGCGTTCGATGATTTATTTATTTAATGAATTGCCTTTCGATGAATTGCCATCCGTTAAATTATCGTTCGATGAATTGTTTATTGGGAGGAATGGCTTTTTCGATGAATTGCATTCGCTAAACTGTTTCTGTTGAATTTTCATGGAAGCAGTCACCAGTCTACGGAACCTGCTTGACCACCGTTTAAAGTGAAATGGAAGTTGTGCTAGGCTTTGTAATTTATTAATGACGGGTGTATTAGTTAATAATTAATTAACTATTGTTAATAATAATTAATAATAAATTGTGGGTAAACCCTTCCCAGCAAAGCCATTACCTCTGCGAAATGAAGGAAGACAGAAACTGATTCTCTCCTCTGGAGACGAAATACAGCTTCAGACCTCCAATAAGTACTTGATCTTTATTTGCACCCTTTCTTTAAAAGAAGGTTTAACGCCAAAAGAAATTCATTCGAAGTTCATAAAAGTGTATGGGAACTCTTGTCCTTCGTTTTCGACAATTAAGAAATGGGCTGCCGAGTTTAAAATTGGTCAGCCTTGAAGATGATCCACGTGAAGCACGTTCAAAAAGTGTAACAACACCAGAAATCATTGACCACGTGCACGATATGGTATTGGATGACCGGCGAGTCAAAGTGCTTGAAATTGCTGAGATTATAGGCATTTCAAACGAACGTGTAGGATATATTTTGCATGAAGAATTGCAAATGAAAAAGCTTTGCGCAAGATGGGTGGCGCGCCGGCTCACAGCAAATCAAAAACGCACTCGCATGAAAATCTCTGAACAGTGCATGGAGCGTTTTAACAAGAATAAAAATGATTTTGTGCGTCGATTTATTACTATGGATTTATTTATTTATTTATTCTTATGGCAAAAGGAATACAGAACAGCTACAGGTCAATGTCCACTCTGGAAAGCCAATCCAGGGCCTCATCCGTCACCTTGTGGATATCCTGTAGGCCACTACCGTGAAATTGGCGTCTTGGACAGTCGTTTACAATATGAGCAATCGTCTGAGCCACGGGAGAACAATCAAAATAAAGGTCAAACAGCCTATATTTATGTAGAAGGTAGCCACATCTGCCCTAGTTAGTTCTGATCCTGTTGAGAGATGACCAAATCTTCCTGAGAAAAACCAGGCTGCGGAGCACAGGGATCTTCTACCGGGGAAGCCGTTTGTTTAAAGATTATTGGATAAGTATTTTCTCCACATATCAGGTGTTGATGGCAGGGTAGTTGAAGAGAGTTTGTCTATGGGCCAGAAAGGGTTTCATGATTTTAGGGTAAGCCTAGGTGGATTACCCTGAAATCAGGGTCTGGTGTAGGGGAAGGAGTGGGTTGCTCATTGCTTTATTCAATTCTTTAATCGAGTCCCTAAACTCTACCATGCGCACAATTAGTGTGCATGGTAGAGTTTATCTTGGTGTCTATAATGTTAATGTGTGCACTTCTTTACCAGACAGGGACACAATGTTCTGCTGCAGAGAATACCAGGGCTAGTGGACGACGTTAGGACTTCTGCACCACAACCTCAGATTGTGGAGCAGAAGTCCTAAAAATAAAATGATATTGTTTCTCGTTTTAATTTCATTGGACAGGTTGTTGATGTGCTTTTTATAGGTTAGGTTTCTGTCCAGACTCACTCCAAGGTATTTCGGATGAGACTTGTGTTCTATCATTTTTTCCACAGAAAGAAAGGTTGAGATGTTGATTCGCCTCTGCATTGTTCAGGTTAAATACTGTGGCCACCGTTTTTGTTGGATCTGGCTTCAAGTACCACTGCTTGAAGTAGTTTCCCAGGATGTTCAGGTCTATGTTCAAGGTTGATTTTAGGTTGGCAAAGGAGGCAGATTAATGTAGGATCGCTAGGTCATCAGTGTACATATACCGGCTTGAACTGGTATGTGGTACACGTCATACACGTAGATGTTGAAGAGTAAAGGAGACAATACATAGCCTTGTGGGAGACTGTTGTGAAGGAAGCTGGGCCTGTTCTTTTTTTCACCAATATGGACCCGGTGCTGTTGAAGAGAATGGATTCAAAGAGCTGGAAAGTGTTTTGCACCTTATAATATTCTCTAGCTTTAGGAGGAGGTCCCTAATCCAGACTGTGTCATAAGCTGATGTTATGACAATGAAACAGGCTCCAGGTTTAAGTTTCTTCTGGAAGCCTGCTTCAATTTGTGTTGGCAGGGCCAGGACCTGGTCAAACAACTTCTTCCCGGTCTGAAGCCAGCTTGTTCAATCGGGAGTGCTCTTTCGATGAGTGGTGAAATTCCTTTAAGGAGAATTCTTTGGATGAAACTTGGATTCATCATTACACACCAGAATCCAAACAGCAGTCAAAACAGTGAACAGAAGCCGGTTGTTCAACTCCAGAGAAGACAAAGTCGGTTCCATCAGCAGAAAGGTCATGGCATGTGTTTTGGGATGATAAAGGCGTTTTGTTTATTAATTATCTTGAGAAGGGTAAAACAATAACCGGGGAATATTTTTCCGATTCTTTAATAACCAGACTAGATGACAAAATTCGTGAGAAAAGACCCGTTTTATAGAAGAAAAAAAAATCATCTTTCATCAGGACAATGCACTTGCCCACAAAGGTGTGTTGGCAATGGGAAAATTAAGGGATCTGCACTATAAATTGTTGGAGTATCCCCCCTATTCCTTAGATTTGGCAACCCCCTGATTCCTATCTCTTCTGAAAATTAAAACTCTTCCTCACTGGTCAGCGTTTTTCTTCGAATCAAGAGGTGATTGCAGCTGTGGAGGAGTATTTTGCAAATCTTACTGTGAACCACTACAGCGACGGCATAAAGTCGCTGGAGCATCGCGCATCGTTGGTCCTAAGGGAGATTATGTTGAAAAATAAAAACAATTTTGAAATTATAAATTCGTTTTTTCATTATTAGGCCGAGAACATTTCAGACCCCCCTCGTACGTTGTATACTGTATTGCAAATTATGCAACTGAAATTTTTATGTGGATATTATTTAGGTTTCTCCTGGGGGGGGGGCACAGTTTGGCAAACACTAAGCTTCAACAGTGCGAATAATAGGAATAGGAAACATACGTTGGCCCATCCGTTGTCTTAACGTTCAGTCATTCAGATTTTTTATTATCAGCAGAAATTCTAATCCAACTAAGTCAGGATAACTAGACACTCTAAAGTATAGGATGGCGGGGAAAAGTACTCAATAACTACAACGATATATGTTATGGAGTAAACGAGTTTATTAACAAAGAAATAGATGTTTACACACATGATGATAAGTACATCCAGAACTATCAGTGGAATCGTATAGGTAATCGTATAGGTAATAAATGTATTCTTGTTGGAATACATCCTATGCAAATGCAGGGTGTTCAGATCCAACACATTCTCGAAGTAGCGTTCGCTATTCAAAGTCACAGTTACACCACCCTCTTCAATGAAGTGGAGCCCAATTATACAATGGTGGAAACAGCACACCAAACTGCGTGCAGTTTCACGCTGTGAAGAGCACATGTGCTCTTCACAGCACGTGTGCGCTGCACGCACGGCCAATTGCTGTTAAACACTGGATGACGTACGAAAAGGCACCCAGCTCCTTAAGAATTCTCTGTGGTGACCACCTCGGTATCCCAAGTTTTACCGCTGTTCGGCGTTCACTGCGTTTCGAAGACTGTAATATTCCCAGTACGTCAGAATCTCTCGATTAAGGCATTGATTACATATTATTGCTTGGGGCACGCTTACGGAAGTGACGACAGACTACTCACCAACATGTCGCAGGGTTGGACCATTTGTTCTACCAACTCCGAACTAACGGAAATAATGCTCAACAATAAACTTCACTTCTTCCAACATCAACAAATTAATGGGCATGTAGTCGAACGGCATATCTCATAGCGTGTACTGAAGGGGGGGGTGGAAGTTCAACACTGCTTATTTTATTTATTATTATTATCATTATTATTTATTTATTATTTTTTTTTTTTGCGATATACCGTACAAGTGGAGTCACCCTGCTAACAGTTATACAGTAAGAAGAACTGATTGTGGTTCAGATATTATTGATAGCCATGTTCAGAAGGGAGAGTGTCGGATTGCGCTGGAAAATAGCACATGACCCCCCCTCCCACACACACACACAATCTTTGAATAATCAGATAGCATTTGAAATCAACAGCGGGTATGAAGCTATTGATGAACTTGTCCAAACGCATAGAATGAGACTTTAACAAATAATTTAATAATTACGAATTAAACACTTGGATTACAAGGAAAAAAAGCAATTTTTTTGATTACACCTCAAAAGAAATATTCTGATCCTTAGAGAAGGAAACATAATCATAGCTCACGAATATTAATTAAACATGCTATAGAGCTGTTTACCTATTACCTAAACAACGTATATTACAATTTAATATTACTAAAACAAAAAGACGATACACCATGGAAGGTGTGTCAAAATTGTTCCAGTTGGAATCCACATTATAGTAGAAGAATCTCTTTGAGAAACGACCCATTGCCGACGGGCAATGAATCGTTTTTCAGATACTACTGGGGAATACTACTGTTGTCACATTTAGTATTCTCCAATAACTTCCAGTGTTTTCTAATTCCTACTGGGTCAAACTGCTTCATGCAAATAAAATTCCTAAACTTGCAAGGATCAAACGGGCTGTTCACTTGAATTACTGGATTATCTACTCTACTGATGTTTGCCTTTTCTGCAACAAGTCCGGTCAGGTAGACGTCCTCACTAGGATGGTAAGGGACAACACGACTAGTTTCTAAAAGGGGCCGAATTGCGTCATTGGTGATTATGTAAATGAGTCCACTGGTGTAATCTGGATAGATTGTTTGGTTGTATTCCTCATAAGATACAAACCATTTAGCCTTTGGGGTTCTTACTGGGTGGTCATTTGTACGTAAATGACCCATGATCATCTTGGAAAAATTCATTTTCTTCACAGTATCTATTAATTTGTTCGCATTAATAAAGTTGTCGTCATCTGTTTTCACGAGGAACTTGACATGCGGACAAAACTCACTAACCCACTTCATCATGGCAACTGCTTTCAATGACAAGTTCGTGTACGTATCAAGGAAAGTGGCTTGCAGAATGTCTTGGTGTTTGTCGTTTTCTGTAATAATCTGCTTTTCAATATCCTTATGGGTAGATGTTCCAAGTAAGAATAACACATTGGCTCCTTTGGATTTCACATAACCACCCCAACTGTCCCGAATCGCGTTTCTGGCATCGAAATGAGAAGTTCCACTGAATACTACGGTCATAATTAAAAGATCTCTTCCGTGATCTTTGCATACTTCAGAATGATTGATACGAAGAGTGTAGGAATGCATATCGATCTTCTTGGTTTTCTTTCTCTCAACAATTAAATCTTTCGATCCGTGATGCTCGTAATCCAATAACGGTTGAATTTTGTTAGGAAAATCTGCGTCTTCGGCATTTTTAGAGTTCCGTATGTGATTGAGAATCTCTGAATGATACAATCCTAGAACCATCAGACACGCAATGAATTGAAATACTAGCAGAAAGGAAAATATCTTCGCATAAATCGACTGAGAAGTCGGTAGCAAACACCTAGAAGAAATCGAAAAAAGTGTTATCAGCTACTATTATTCTTTTCATAAAATTAAGGAATACACTTTTGTTTTCTTATTTGGTTTTTATTAGCTGAATCTGTACTCCATTAATAATATGGAAACAATTATTTGAATTAAAAAAAATAACTTTCCACCCTAATGTCGTAGGATGTTGTAAACACGAAAATTAGTAGATAAACAGTAAACACTAACAAAGGCGACAACCAGCATGCAGTTATACATCATTATATCATTACACATGTTTTTATAAACATGTGTAATGGTGCGTTATATTGTTGAGCACGTTGTCCGTGTTTATGCATTGATATCACGTGTTTGGCTAACGATGGCCGGGATGTATTCTGACAAGTTGATATTTGGGTTTATATTTAGATGTTTTTGATCCAATATCATTTGTAAGGATTCCCAAATGTTTCTCTCAATTATGTTATAACAACTGTATAATAACTTAGACTTATTCCATAACACTTGATGTCTCACTGTCGAGGCGTCCTGTCGGTCAGCTGAAGTGAGTACATATGATGACAAAGCTCGGGACTCACGTCTTTGTTTTTCAATATCTCGGATGTTTTCTTCAATTCGTTGCTGGATAGATTTTTCTGTCTGTTCATAGTTCAAGACGCATTCTAGAGAAAATACGGTCATTATAGCGATTTTGAAGAAAGATATTTTTAAAAAAATTAGAGTTCTTTAACTAGGTCACCCTTGTTAGTAATCAGACAATGTGCTCCTGTGTCTAGTATGGAAAAAAATTCCCAATTTGTGAGGTCCATAACAATGGAAAGAGGCATGTACATCTGACCGTGTATGTGTAGGCTTTCTAAATCTAGGGACTTATAATTTATCCGTTTCCTTAATTATTCGAAGTTCCAGAAATGAGAATGCACCACATAATTCTTATTCATAAGTGAATTTTATGTTATGATTTGCGATTCAGGTACTTGAAAATTGGAATCTGGAACCTTTAATTCTGAATTTTCAGAATTCAGAGAAGATCCCAGACTGAGAATATCTCGTTAATATATCTTTTCCATAATTTTGATTTTCTGATCGTATTCTTCTAAGAAGAACACGATCATAAAATCTAAGATTTTTTTTTTTTGATAGCTTCGATTCCCTCCTACTTCATCCCAATCCAACTTCCCCAACGCATTCCCATCCATTTTGATGATGTGATGGATGCCATAGAGATAGTTGTCAAGGGTCAGAAAGAAAGCAGGCTTTTCATCTGGTTGAGCCGGGGGGTAGATGCTGATCAACTTGATGGCAGTGCTCCTGTGTTTTCAATCTACTGACAGAATTTCCAATTTCACATCCCTTTGATGTTAAGGAAAGAGTTACGAATTCCTAAATTAAACTTCATCACGATTCGATTATTTTTCTATTTATTTCTTACTTCGCCCTGATTGATTGTGAAGAATGCAGAAGTGTTTTAGTTGTTTTTTTTTCTATTTATATTTTAATGGTATATTTTTGCCAAATCTGTTGCAAATAAAATATATCTCTTTGTAAGTTGTCTTCTGTGTATACCACCATTATTACGTCATCTTCATAACAGATTAGATTTATTATATTGTTATTCATTTTTATTCCATTCTCATCTTTTATTATGTTATTATTTCATCGATTAAAATACGAAACAAGAAAAAAAAATTAAAATTTTCATGCCAGGAAATCAAAGTATTGCCTTAAAAATGAACAATAAAAATACCACTCATTAAGTTATTTTCGATATCTTTAAATCATCCCAAAATAACTTATTTGTATATTCATATTTACTTAATATTTATTTAGAGTTCGCGTGGTTTATCGAGTGGCTATGCGCTTCCCAACATATGTCTGGGAAAGGAGTGTCCTGTCCAGTTCTCCTTTCCTCCGACGTCAGGAGCTTAAGGAATCTTTCTCAGACATAGCCAAGTTAGCCGGTCCTGAGCGTGATCTGCTGGGTTTTTCTCCCCAGTTTATCTGGGGGGGGGGGGTTCCTCCCACAAGCAGGCAAAGCTGCTCTGTGAACACACGAGATACAGCCATAGAATATGCCGGGAGGCAGCATAGGGCTACTCGCCTTATCCTCGGGATGGGTACGACTTAGGAGGGCTTAAGATAGCTCTGTAACAGGCCAGTAGGCCTAAGACGTAGAAAGGAGAAGAAGAAGAAAAATATTTATTTATTATGCGATTTCTTATAGATTCGAAGTATTCTGTTAATTTACCATTTAGTAGGTTTGAATCCACTTAGGGGAATCGATGTTTGTGAGTGCGAACATGTTCCTCAGAATTGGAAGTTCCTTATTATTTTATTTTTGAGGTATTAAATATTTAATACATTTACAATTTATATGCTAATAAAAAATAAAAATTTCAAATGCAACGTACGTAACAAAATCATATAAATATATGTGATGCTGTAATGTACGGATATTCCAATATTGACATAGCGCATGCGTGAATTATTTTTCACTATTCTTGCACAGATATTTATAGTTCATGGTTTAATATTATTATTATTCAAAATTATTGTTGTTGTTGTGGCTGCTCTTTACACCGCCTCGCGTGAAGACTCATCTAGGGACGTAAGCATACGATGCAGTCTAGCAGAGATGTCACATTTTTACACAATTTCCAGATATTACCTTCTTGTTCTTATCCCTTTCACTCCCTGAACCCTATGAAAAATATCCTTGGTATCTATATGATAAGCTCCACTTTATAATTTATGTTTCAACCATATCATCCCTCTTCCACTTATTGACTTTATTCCCTCAGTTTGTCATCATTGTCAATATTCCACAAACCAGATATTGCTTGTGTTATCTTCTTCGAAACCGTCCCCAAAGATTGCTTCTCCCTCCAAGAAATCCAAGCGTTCATATCTATTCCCATTAGTGCCTATGTGATGTAACCAAAGCCTTATAGAATATCCTCACATTACAGCATCCTAATGACAAAGATATGGAATGACTACATCTTATTCTCTAATTGTCAACGACTTCTTATCATAGTGGAATTTCTTCGTTATTTTGTTTTCATTTTTTTCAATATTCTACTTGAATTTCAATTCTCTATTCACCAAATACCAAGATATTCCTCTTCTTCCAGCTCCTTTATTACAACAATCTCCAATGCGATACACATTGTTACATTTCCGAGTTAGAATTTCAAAACCTTACATATTTTGAATTTGGATCCCTATTTGTCTTTAGTCAGTCTATTCAAATCGCTCTCAAGCCCCAGCACATAGTGTCATTCTCTGTCCAGCTTTGCATCATCTCCAAACAGTTGAATATCTGCTTGCAAATCACTCTCGGCATCACTAATAAACGGATGCAGCAGTCGTGGTCTCATGACAAAAGTCTTTGGGACTGGACTGGTAGCTCCCTCTTCTTCTGACAGACACAGCTCTTCTATACACAACTCTTTCATACCAATTCAGAGCCAGTTTCCTATCTAAACCTTTATCGTAATTTACCTATGAATTTATTCTGTGATATTCTGTCAAATCCTTTTGCAAAATGTAAATATATCACCTTATAGGAATTACCTTTATCCACTTGTACAGTCAACTTATTATAAAATGTAAGTAAATTACTGTAATAACTATCATGGCAACAGCCTCCTCAATACAAGTTATAAAATTTATGCAGAACTATTAACAAACAAATTAATATCCTATATAGAATCACAGCTGGAAGAAGAACAGAACGGATTCCCTAAGGGAAGATCATGAATAGACTCATCTTTGACTTTAAAATTAATTATAGATAAACATAGAGAATACAATATTGAAACGCACATAGCTTTATTAATTATATAAAATCATTTGACAAAATTTTGAGAAATAAATTATGGAAAACTATAAAGGAATATCACATTCCAAACAAACTATACAACTTTATTAAACATATACCATAATAATGAAATAGCAATAAAGCAAAATGATATCATATCCACTTGGAAACCAATAAATAGATGAGTCCGTGAAGGCTTTATCACCCATAATCATTCAATATATATATAGACAATATTATCAAAAATGGAGATAAGTAAATACATGTAGCTTCTAAATTAATCTACATACAAAAATAGACACACTACTCTTTGCTGATCATCAGATTATCTTTGGAAAGACTGAAGAACTCCAGAAAGCATTCTATAACTTAAATAATATTATACAGCAATATGGCCTAGAAATGTCAACGGAGAAAACTAAAGGCATGGCTTTTCAGGAAAATCTCCCTCTCTGAAGTAAAATAGTAATAAATAATAAAATAATTGAACAAGTTAATAATTTTACGTACTTAGGCTGTAAACTATCTTACATAAATGAAATAGATATTGATTTTAAGATGACAAATTTTATAAAACTCACTGGAGTAATTAACAGAACCTTTAAACCTAACTAAGTACAGAAACGAAACACACAAGACTTAGAACCTACAAATCAATAGCCAAACCTACACTATTATATGGAAGTGAGATATGGACCTTCGGAGATTCAGGCAGCAGAACTAAAATTCCTTAAAAAAACTCACCCTATTAGATAAAAAAAGAAATAGTGATATAATTAAAAATCTTAAAATTAACCCCATAATACACTCAATGATTAAATATATGAAAAACTGGTTAGGCCATCTAGCAAGAATGTAGAGAGAAAGATTACCAAAAAAAAAAAAAGATCTTAATATATAATCCTAGAGGAACAAGGAATAGGGGACGAGCAAGAAGAAGATGGACTGAGTCCCGAACAGGCCACTTGGCCTAGAACCTGGATAGGAAGAAGAAGTAAATTATTTAAACATGAATTCCCTCTAATAAACCCATGTCTACCTCCACACAAGATTTTTTCCTTATCTCTCCAATACTATATTGAGGTTCCCAATTTTCTCTCTAAAACCTTAACAACCACTGCAGAAAAGTAACAGATATTTAATCTAAAAGATTTGTTTCGCTTCCACCTTTTATGCAATGGCACAATCTTATCCTCTTTCCGCTCATTTGGGATCGTTCCAGATCCAGGACCCTCTCATATTAAACACTGAAGTCAATGGAAATTTCAATTCCTTACCACATTATTTCCAAAGGTAAGGTGAAATCATTCAGTCAAGATGCTTTATTTACGTCAAGATTACTAAACGTTTAAAGATTTCCACCTAATAGAACAATTTCATTCCATGTAACTTTTCACATCTTCGGGGATTATATTTTCTTCAAAATGTTCTCTACTTTTTCAAGTCTTCCTTAATTCTGTATTCATCCATTTGTTACCCATCCATCCTATTTACCCTTCTGGATTTAGGCGCATAATCACTTATTGCCATCATCAAACATTTCTTAACCATTACCTACGCCATATTAATCTTTTTTCCATCAGTTTACAGCAATTCCTCGATTAATGCGCCCCGATTAGTGGGTTTTCAATTAGTGCTTCATTTTTTTTGATACCCAAATTCGATTAGTGCGCCTATATACATCTTAAAAATAAATGTTACAGATTTAAAAAAAATTTCTATTTATACATTTTTATGGTTAACTATTTTAAAAAATCACTCACCAAGATGAAATAATTTAGTTACCGATTTAAAACATTTTACAAAGTTATTTTCAATGGCATACTACACTACTTCCATGTACACCATGTATACTATGTTCCAAATTTTTACCGCCAAAATTTATATCGTCTGCTATAGTACGCCCACAGATTCGAGACCCTTCGACACTTCTGCGCATGTTACAAAAAGGGGAATCCATTCCGATAATAGGGTAATCAATCCGTCTTCTGGGATGAGTTGTTTATTATTACACGTCGGAAAATTAACTTCTCTCTTAAGTCATTGTAGTTTCTAAAGTGGTAACTATTTTGCTTGTATAACAGTTGGGAAATTTTATTTATAAAGCACGTGATTTCGTGTGTTGGCAACCAATTCGTACGTCCTTCATTTCTTTCTTCCCTTCAATGATAACGTCCAAGAGTTAATTAAATATCATTCTGAAGAATTGGATGATTCCGACTTGCTAAATTTAGATGCACAGCGGGAAGATCCCGAAGAATATGAAGAAAATTTAACCACTGATAGTCAGCCAAAAGAGATTTCACAGAAACAATTTGAAAATACTTTTTCGTACAATCAAAGTTTTTAAGCAGCAATGCTTCGAGGCTGACCCTGATGAAAAGAGAAGCAGTCAAATTTGCAGAAGAGTAGAAGAGGCAATAGGGCCATACCGTCAGACGTATGAAAAAAATAAACAAAATGCCCGCCAAATTATTAGCTCAATTCTTTGTTAAGAAGTAGAATAACCAATTTATATTCTGAATATGTTTTATTGTTCAGCTTCATGGTTTGCCTTTAACTAGACCCTAAGACATACCCTAATTCTTTGATAAAAAAAATTAAGGATCAAAAAAGAAATCTGAAGAACGAATTATACTTTTTCCTTAGGTTATTATATTCGATTAGTGCGTTTACGATTAATGCGACTGTTTTAAAGAAGGCATCAGGGCACTAATCGAAGGATTTCTGTATTTTTCCATAAAACTGTTTCAAGTTGTTTCCTGAGCCGTCTTTCATAGTCGCCCGTCCTATAGTTTTCATATATGCCCTTATTCGGACCCTCTGCATACTTTAGCACCTTCTAGGTCAAGACTACAATATCGCTCTCATCAACTGTAGTAAATTTGATGTCCAGTCTACAATGGAACATCCAACTTTATCACTTAAAAACTAATATATTTAGTCCACGAGTTTCCTCCATCACCAACTGCATAAGACAGTGATCATTTAATAACATAACAAATTCTATTTCTAGACACTATTTCTTCCTTCTAGTGTATATTGCGAAAGTAAAAATTCTCATTATAACAACCGTGTTGTACTACCCAAACTAATTTGCTTTAAGAATTCTCTCTCTCCCAGATTGAACTGTAAGAATGAAAGTATAAACACTTTTGTCTTATCGTTTTACTTCTTGCATTGCAGAATAAACAAAATAGGGCATTTTTAAACTGTACCCTTGATCCTTCGTTATTTCCAGAATCGATAGCGTACTCCATCTAAATATCTTTCTCCACTAACGTTTATTTCAAATCTAACACTTCCAAATCCCCTTTTGTTATTATTCCTCAAACTTAAATGAACGCAACTTATTTGCCAAAAGAGATTTACGCTGCTTCTCAATTCATTTGTCCCAGTCATCGCAAACATTTTATCTACATTGTTTAAATTAAGGGGATATTAAATCCCACATTGTTATAATTTCGGCGATATAAACATTTAAAATAATGTTTATATCGCCGAAATGAATCCTATTGGCTCTTTATATTTAGGCATTTTATCTACATTCTCACTCCGCTAGATTTACACTATTTTAAGCACATCCTGATAAACATTGTTCATTATTCTCATTGTTTACCTTTCATCTATCTCCTTCCTCCCCTATCTATCTATTTAATCTACTTCTTTCCTCCCTGTCTAGCCATCTAATCTATCTCCTCTTATGTTTAGGCATATAATTCTATATCTTATCTCCGAACTTTACTCCGTACTGTCTCTAACTGGTTCCTTCCCAGTTTCTTTAAAATCTCGATTCCACACTTCTGTTCTTCACTCACCCAACAATCATTCTTATATTCTTTCTAGTCTCCTGTATGTTTCCATATATCACCTCTTCAATAAGCTTACACTTCTCACATATATACTTACCTTCCTTAATCTCATATTACGTTTTTAAAACAATTGCATACGTCAGGTAGACACAACGTTTAATATTGTTTTGGAGTATCATATCCTTGAACATAGATGGAACAAAAATATTACATTGTCACTTACTCAATTAGTCCATGTTATGTAATGAGTAACCTTTGAACTGCCTAATATTATCCCAGTAATTCATCGACCATGTATTGCTTTTAATCTACCAAAAGTGGTTGCTCCCTTTATTAGCTGTTGCCAGGACAAGTGGTTGTAACGTGTTTAAGACAGCAGGTTATGTCTCTCTGATGTCATTATTTTCCAAATATTGACAGAATTACTAGTTTCTCTTCTTGTTACACTACAAATCAAGCTGAATTACTTTATCTGGCGATCTACTGTCGCTCTTTATTATTTTTTTATCTGTTACCATCCCACACTTGCCTGAAGGAATGCATCTGTCGCCATGCAAGTTTCCAGCACAGAGCACCAAGCCAAAACCAAATGATGTGGGGGAGAGAAGAAGCACAGGACTCGAAAATCTTTGTCATATGTTTTTCATTTATTATCACCATGAAAAGTGGATGGCTGATGGAATGCCTCACTCCAGAATGTGCTAAATAATGGATATCAGAATGCTTGGACGGACTGATAACATTTCCTTTACTTCCATAGCATTGGATGCGTCCAGCTACTAGCCCCCCTTTCCTAGGTAACACTGATTTAAAAATATCTCTCGAATTTGAGGATGCCACCTGAAATTTTCCACAACGACTAGTCTGTTCTTCTGCAACATCTAAAGGCGAAGCAAAATCTGGGAAAGGGGCAGACAGCGATGAAGACAACGTAAGTTCCTCGTAAACAGATATTGACTCAAAGACAGAAGATCAGCATCCTGAGGCTACGAAATTAAGAAAACCATTTGTCTTACTTCAATAGTATCTTCAGTCACATTGCTAATAATCTCCTTAGCATCTGGTCATTCTGGTTCCTTTACATCTGATGATGTGATCATTCTTGCGGTTCTGCCGATCTCCCAGCCAATCACTTATTATTATTATTATTATTATTATTATTATTATTATTATTATTATTATTATTATTATTAAGGCGCTTTAGCAGCAAGCAGCGTAAGCACGCTATTTCGATGCTCCGATATTTTAAGTTGCAAAGTAGATCTTTTCTTGTGAATTAAAATTTAAAGTACATCAGTGAATTCCGTTCTTCAAGACGAACATATTGATGTAAAAACTGTAAGTATCTGTTAAGTAATAAGTAAAATATAAGTATTCAAAGTCCGAAGTATACATTGGTCAACTATGCGAGAAGAGAACAAAGGAAGTCGCCATATTAAAATTACAGCAAGATCGTCAAACAAGAAGAATGAAGTGCTACAAATGCCAAGAAGACTTAACGGGGGAAGAAAACCACGTAACATGTAGGAACTGCCAGAGAAACATGCATTTTCTATGTTCAGGATTGTCTGAGGCTACGTGGCAGCGAAAATCAAACAAGAATCGTGACGAGTGGAAGTGTCCCCATTGCAGAGACAACAAAGGAACGTCGCCTTCGACCGCAAGCGGAAAACAGCACATGCAGAAAACAACCGCAGGCAGTAAACAGCTATCAACAACAGAGGGAATTAAAAACAAAGAAAACAACAACGGAAACCCAGGTGAGCCAACTTTAAATGCATTACTTGAAAATATATTACAAAACCTAAAACACTGTTTAATCGATTTGGTTGGAGAACAATTTAAAAAACATACCGCACAAATTACAGAAAAATTCAACCAATATGAGGAATTTATTAAATTTAATAATAACTCGGTTGAAGGTGTATTACAGACCGTTAGAGAAATTAAAAACTGCGTCAAAGAGCTAACGGAAAGACAGCATAATTCAATTAAAGAGACAACGGAACTACGTCAAGAACTAAACTCTTTAAAGCAACAGTACGAACTCTCAAACCAACAGCAGCACAAAAATGATCTCCTCATAAATGGTCTCCCAGAAATAGCTACGTAACATCTAAGAGACGCCGTAATACAACTAAGCCAAAAAAATAGGCTCTCCCATTGAATCAAGAGACATACAGTCAGTGCATCGGATACCACAAAAAAGGAAACGAGAAAATAATACCCGTCCTTCTCCCGTCGTAGTGCGACTCACAAACAGCCCAATAAAAACTACACTTATAAAAGCTAGCAGGATTAAAAAAACAGTAGCCAAGGATCTGAAAGGAGACCACGACAACACCCCAACATACTTGTCCGAATACCTAACGCCATACTATCAGAAAATATTCTACCAAGCAAGGAAAGTAAAAACAGAAAACAATTACCAGTTTATATGGATAAGAGACAGCAAAATATTCCTTAGAAAGACACAAGACGCAAAACCAATCGAAATAAAATCCGTAGACGATCTCAACAGGCTGCCACACTGAAAGGAATATTGACAACTCGTAAAGAAGGAACAGCACACTAACCAAAATGAATACAGACCATCAAGCAGACGTAATCACCCCGGAACATGATAATTGCCACATTCTGAAATCAATAACGGAATGGAAACAAGTGACAATTTTCAAATTAGGACTATCTATTCTCCACATCAACATCAGAAGCATTCAAAAATATTGGCTGACTCTGCAAGCTTATCTGAAGGAAGATATAGACGAAATAGACATTTTAATACTGACTGAAGTACCTACGACAAACGAAGAGGCATCCTCCTACCAAATGCCACACTTCCAACAACACAAACACTGCAGACAAACAAAACGAGGCGGTGGTATAATAATATTTACCAAACATAAACTAGAAGCAACAGAAATAAGTTATAAATTAGAATACGCAGAAAACATATGCATCGAAATTAAAAACATCAAACAAGAAAACTCCTTGATATTAAACGCAAATATACAGCCCACCCAACTTAAGCACCACAAAATTCCTAGAAGAACTAAACAGATGGCTTTCAGCCACGAAAGTAGGTACCTCAGAAAACTTGATAATAATAGGAGACATTAATATAAACATTAGGAACATAAATAACAACACAAAACAATACCTAGACCTATTATCGGCATATAACATAACCCCACCAATACAGTCGTATACACGAGAAGAGATAGTTGGAAACACAACAACCTCATCCTGCATTGATCATATAAATACAAGGGCTCATCCAAACAGCTACACATCAGCCTAAACTGGCAGATCATTATTTCACAGCATTACAGTTACACACTGAACCAGAACCCATAAAACTCACTGAGACTACAAAACAGTATTATAGCATTCTAAACGAAACAATAGTAAACGATGAAATCAGGAAAACAGACTGGATGCAGATAGCATCTTAAGACCCTGCTGAAGCTGTATATAATAATCTTAAACTTGCATTTAACAAAATATATAACAAAGCATTAAGAAAAATAAAAATACGCCCCCAAACGAAACAAAATCCATGGATAACAGACAACATACTAACAGATATACAAAGAAAAGATGCCCTATGAAAACAACTTAAGAAATCGCCGAACAATATCGCTTTAAAAGCTGAATATAAAAGAAAACGGAATCTCCTAACAACAGAAATTAGAATGGCAAAAAAAACTATTACAGCAACAAATTAAACAGCTCAGAATGACATAAAGGAAACCTGGCACCTGACTAATGAAATGCTGGACAATATACACAGAACCACTGCCTCAGAAACAATAAAACACAGCTTTGCCTGCGACCCCAAATCCCTCAAACAGTTGCCAAACAAATTTAATCAGTATTTCGTGAACTCTGTCCAAAAGCTACAAGTAACAACCTTTTCTCACTCAAACAAACATTCTCCACTAGGTCCACGAGCAACCCAGTCGATGTGGTTTCCCACAGTAACAAAAGAAGAACTATCACTGGCAATTCAACGAACTAACCCTAACAAAGGACCGGGGATAGACGGAATCAGACCAAAAGACATCAAGAAACACTCAACCGACCTACTTCCAGTTATACAAAAACTGTTAAATAAAGCCTTCGAAACGGGACACATACCTGAAACACTGAAGACTGCATTAATTACAACCATACACAAACAGGGAAAAAGAAACCTTATAAGTAATTACAGACCCATCGTCACGCTGTCTGTAATCAACCAAAACATGGAGCGCATCGTGCATCAGAAACTCTCCACATACGTTGAAAAATTTCAAATCATACCCAAAACACAATATGGCTTTCAAAAAAATAAAGGAACAGCAACACCCCTGGAAGATTTCTCAGATCTAATAAATGCTGCATTGGATAAAAACAGAATAACATTAGTGGTATTCATTGACCTAACAAAAGCATTTGACACACTAACACACAAAACCTTGTTAACGAAACTAACCCATATCGGAATTGAGGGTCGTCTACTCCAGTGGTTTAAAGCATACACGAAAAACAGAAAGCAAATCACACGTATAGGATCAGCATACAGCAAAGAGGTACATGTAACCTGTGGAGTACCGCAAGGAGCTGTCATATCTCCCATTCTATTTAACATATACACACACGACATAAGTCAACTCCCCCTAAAAAGTAAAATCTTCCAGTATGCAGACGACACAGCCATAGTATCCATTCACAACAATGCAAATATCGCTTACACAAATATGCAACACGACATCAATCAAATCACTAACTGGTTAATCGAAAACGGCATATATATAAACCCTGGAAAAACAAAGCTAATGGTATTCAAAAACCCCATAGAAACTAAATATCTCACTATCCAACATTCATCCTCCTATACACAAAGCGCAGAACCTAAAATCACAACCATCACACAGGTGAAAATAATATGCTATCTTGGACTTCACTTCGATGCTGATCAAAGTTAGTTTAGTCATACAAACTACCTACATACCAAGCTTAGGATAATAGCAAGCAAACTATACAGATTAAAAGACATTGCCCCAACCCACATAAAAATACTAATCTATAAAGCATTATGTGAAAACATTTTAAGATATGCAATCACATCATACGCATTCTGTGCAGACTACAGACTTAACAGGCTACAATGGTTGCAAGATAAAATGGTAAAACTGATATTCTGGGAACAAACCACTCTTATGCAGGAAGCACGGACAAAACACAAAATATTTAAGGTGAAACACTTATGCCACTACACAGTCATGCTAAAACATTACTACAGCCCAACCTATAGAGCAACCAGCACAACATATCAAATAACAAGACCACCGTCAACAAACTACATGACATATAAATACAACAATCAGCACGGCAAAGCCACCCGAAACTTTTACGTACCTGACATGATAAACAAACTGCCGTTCGACAACAGAAACCTAGGAACATACAAAGAGCTGAAACAGGCGCTATATAAATATTATAACGAGAATGAAAATTAGAGCAATTCCTGTTTCTCTCTTCCCCCCCCCCCACATGCACACACACACAAACCTATGACAAAGCCCCTCTCAAAAAACCATCACTACAAGAACACCAAGAAACAAACACACCATGTCTAAATCCAACCCTATCTGCACAAAAAAAAAAAAAAAGTTAAACTGTAATAGCAGTTGAAGTCTTTCAAGCGCGTACCAACAAACAGTAAAATCAACACCTAGCTTGTGACCAGTATAGGAACATAACCAAGAAACCACCACCATCTATCATCTATTATCTTCCTCAGATAAGCTCTGCTAAGCTTCGAGGATAAAAATTATTAACTTGCAGTATCTGTTATCCACAATTGTAATGTGTTATTAATATTATATATATATATATATATATATATATATATATATATATATATATATATATATATATATATATATATATATATATATATATATATATATATATATATATATATATATATATATATATATGATATTATAATATACAAAAAAATAAATAAATAATAATAATAATAATAATAAATTATTATTATTATTATTATTATTATTATTATTATTATGTATATTCTATATTCAAAAATTCTGTATAATCTTTATTGTAAATATTAGAAGAACATGTGCTGTAAATACATAATACAGAGGCAAAAAAAGTATTTTTAAAAATGTTAATTGAAATCCAATGTAGAATATGTAGCACTTTGTGCTGATTTCTGTAAAACTATAAGTTGCAATGTCACGCAAGATGTTTATTGTACGTGTAAATATTTTAACAGATCAATAAAAAAAAATTATTGAGGCCCTAAACATCATGTCCACACAACTATACGACATTCTCACATTATCTGTCATACCTTGCCTTGAACTCACTTACCGTCATAGCACCCACAACAGACTCTGGCAGCTTGTTCCACACATTTACCACTCTAAAAGTAAAGAACCCAGCTCTAACATCCTTGCTAACCACATTCTTGCTCAGCTTCCATAGGTGTCCCCTAGTTCTCCGACCACTAGTCCTGATCTCAAAAATATCCTCTGAATTAATCCTAAAGAAACCCTTCAGCAATTTGAAAGTCTCAATCACATCACCCCCTTTTCCGCGTATCAACCAATTACTGCAACCCACAAATCTTCGACCAGTTCTCATAAGGTTCATTCCATAGATCTGCTATCATCTTGGTCACTCTCCTCTGGATCTTCTCTACCTCCTCCCCATTAAGAAGAAACCTAGGTGACCAAATCTGGGCACAGTAATCGAGATGAGGTATTATCAAGGTTCGGTACAGAAGGACAATAACTTGCTTGTCTCTGCTCGTCAAAGTATTCTTCAGCAACCAAGTGATTTTGATGAGCTGATTTAGCCACTTTTTGCAATGTGCCCTCTAAACTTCAACTCCCTATCCACCAACACTCCTAAATCTCTTACCTCATCAATTTCCTGGAGTACAGTTCCACCAATGTAGTAAACTGCTGTTAATCTTTTTATCCAAAAATGCATAACCTTACATTTTGTCACATTAAATTGACATCCTTTCTCCTTAGCCCAGAACTCCAATCTATCCAAGTCGTCCTGCAAGATTTTGACATCTTCTGCATTCACTATTGCCCTACCCAACTTGGCATCATCAGCGAACAAATGAACTGTTCCTCTTAGATCCTTCTCTATATCGTCAATGAACAAATTAAACAGCAATGGTCCACGAACAGAACCCTGCGGCACACCATTAGTCACAGGCCGTCTTTTGGACTCTACTGCTGAGTAAACTACTCTCTGATATCTGTCCATCAACCACCCACCTATCAATTTCACCAACCCTATATCCATTTTCATATGTTGCAGGTTAGGGATTAGACTTCCATGTGGTATCCTGTCAAATGCCTTAGCCAGGTCCAACAGTATCACTGTAAACCCATTACCCTCATCCATTTCATCCGTCACTGTATTATAAAACCTGAGCAAGTTACTGAGGCATGATCTACCCTTCACAAGACCATGCTATCCCCCTTACAGTATCCCATTTTCATCAATCCATTCCTGTATTTTTCCATTGACTACTTTCTCCAAGACCTTGCCAACGACTTCTGATATGCTGATCGGTCGGTAATTTGCAACAGTAGTCTTGGATCCTCCTTTATGCAGTGGAACTATTTTCCCGTCCCTTCAGGACTAAGCCAGACCCGAGACTTAGATTAAACAATAAGGACAAGGGCACTGACAATTCTTTAGCCGCTTCACGTAAGACCAGTGCCGGTATACCATCCATTCCCACGGATGTATTCACATTAAGGTTCTGTAATAGACTATTCACCTCCACTTCATTCATCACAATTCCCATATAAACTAATGGTTCCTTCATTCTTTCAATGTCACCACCTGGATGATATACTCTTGCAAAGTTCTCACTCAGTAATTCCACTATATCGACTGATTCAGTAACCTCTTTACCCCCGGCATTCCTTAAAATCATTCTGCCGTGTACAGAGTTTTTTTTTTTTTTTTGCTTGCAGCATATTGAAAGAACTGTTTGGGATTTTCTTTAGCTTGCATAACTAATTTTCTTTCATAGTCCGCTTTTGATTTTCTTACCACACTCGTTACCCATCTGGCCTGCGCTTTATACCGTTCGTGTGCCTGCAGGTCATCTTTCTCTTTAAATTTCCTTCACAGTTGTTTCTTATTTTGAAGCTCAAGCTTAATGGTGTTATTCATCCATTTAACCCCTACTTGTTTTACTATTCGGACCCTAGGTATACAATCAGCCATAACCTCCTGTAAATGCTCCTTGACCACTTGCCATGCTCTATCGACATCCAGCCCTTGCAGTTTTACCTGCCAAGGCACTGATTCAAGCAATCTCCTAAGCTTGTCATACTTTCCAGCACGGTAATTCCACATATACCCTTTCTTAATCGAAAATTCCACACCTGTAGTCACCTCCCAGGTCAACTTATGATCACTCTCACCAATAGGTGGCAACATGGTCGTATTCATTACAATCAAATTCTCAGATGCTCTTACCAGATCGAGCACTCTCAAACCCCTAGTATTTTCTATTACATGCTGTCTCAGATAGTTATCCCTTAATAATTGAATAAAATCCATTTCCTTCCTCACATATGTCCTCTCCTCCTTCCAATCAATGCGACCATATTTGAAATCTCCCATAATAATTATTCTCCTTCCACTCATTTCATCAATTTGTTTATGCATACTATCTCCACCATCTATTCCATCACCTGGTCTATAGCAGCACCCAACTGTATATTTTGTTCGGCCAGTCTCAATCTCACAACAAATAGCCTCAAATGAGCTCTTTTCACTATCCTGCAATACAACTTCAATTCTCCTTGGCTGCAGTTCATTAGCTATCATCAATAACATTCCTCCCCCATTTTATTCTCTCTGTCCCTCCTAAACAGGCTATAACCTACACATTCTATCCCACTAGCTATATCATCTTCCGTCAGCCATGTTTCACTAATGCCAATAACCTGTTGCCGGGAAGAGCCAATCAAGACCAAAAATTCGTCCTTGTTCCTAATACTCCTGGCATTAGTATATATGAAATGCAAAGGTCCCTTTGTCCCACCCCTTATCTTGATGCGTTATTCTAACTATCCCATTCCGATTTCTTGTCCTTAATACCGGCTCGGGTACATTATATACATTCTTGTACTCAACTGTCTCACTGATATCCGCATATCCACTCCTCCCCCCTCCTTGGCAGTTCTAGTTTCCCTGGTTCTACACATCCATTTTCACTTCATTCAGCAACACGTTTTCCAGTCTCCGCACACCAAATGCATTCAAATGCAGGCCATCCATCTTGTACAAATCCTTTCGCCCATCAAACTCATTCCACACCACACGTCTGCATAACCTGTGCATAAAGTCATTTGCGATTATGGCCCCTCCTTCTAAACTCCTCTCTGTCGTACCGCGGCAACAGACTCACCATCCTAATTCTGTCACCCTTTTCTTTAGCTACCTTTAACAATACTTTCAAGTCCTCTCTCATAAAAAATTTATCTCCTTCCAATTCATTTGTACTCGCCATGACTATCAATTCTTTCACCCTCTGTTTTTGCGCTCTAATACTCTCACTTACATCCTTAAATTTCGCACCCGCGAAATTTATACCGTCCGTGTGCCTGCAGGTCACCTTTCTCTTTAAATTTCCCCCACAGTTGTTTCATTTTTTGCAGCTCAAGCTTAATGGTGTTATTCATCCATATAACCCCTACTTGTTTTACTATTCGGATCCTAGGTATACAATCAGCCATAACCTCCTGTAAGTGCTGCTCGTTGACCAATTTCCATGCTCTATCGACATCCAGCCCTTGCAGTTTTATATGACGTGGCACTGATGACGTATGAAAAGTATTGCGGAAGTGCTTGGCTTAGATTGGCAGAACCTCAAAAATGATCACAATCATCTCATGTAAAGGAACCAGAATCACTAGATGCTAACGAAGCTATTAGCAGTATGACTGAAGATGTGTTTCAGCAATTCTCTGGCAGCTTATCGCGAGATACAAGCAGTTCACAAAGATGCATAAAATGCAGTGTATACCCAGTTTTAAACTTGCATATCCTATGTGCTATTTTATACGCTTTTAAGTGCAACCCTTCATATGCAAAAAATCATATCAATAAGCGTTTCACTAGAAAGCAACTGCTCACATATAGCTAATATATTGAGCCGATGATCATTCCATTTTAAACACAACTGTGTTCTCATTTTCATGACCTCTCATAAGTAATTGACCACGTGAATAAATTAATCATTAATATGTTATAAACATCCACGTTTAGCAAGATTAGACCTATAAAATCAATACTTATAGAGACTGCTGCTATACCACGTACACAACAAACATAAGCCCAACATACGAAAACAAAATTATTCACACTCGTCTCTTAGATAAGTATTTAACTGGGGATTACACAATTACAGAAAAATGCATTTTTAATTTTTTAAAACATACACTAAAAAACAACCTACAAAATAACACTGCACGCTGTAAAAAACATGATTTACAATTGGAAATTTATGCTTTTAAATATCATGAAACTCATAACAGAAACATTACTAAAATATCGAAAACAGTTAGAATGAATATCTCTTGAAATTCAGCAGTAGTTTGCATACTTATAATTCCTGTTCGTGGTACTAGACTGAATGCATTCAATCAATATTTCATGCCAACTTTGCAGGAAGCGCATTATTCCATCCCACTGTGACCATTTTTAACACTTACCTGACAATTGATTTCATTATTAGTTTTTAATCAGGAAGTACTTCGCGTGGCATGCACAAATCGAACTGTGTTGCTGGTACTCCCATGTGATGAAGCGTACGAACAATTGCATGTTTGGTATGTCTGTACGATAAAAACTGCCTCTGATAATTATTTGTTTTTCTACAGTTGTACAAAGCCACACCTTTCATATGACAAAACACAAACACATGCACATTAACAATTGTATCGAAGCCCATCTCCACCCATAGCTATCATGAATGAGATAAGAGCACTTATATTATTTATTTTGTACTACACTGCTGGTGTTGTAACGTTTCTTAAAGCAGCTTGATATTGTTCAAACTTTTCGATATTGTTTTAAGGTTCCTATACGGAAGAAACATAAAGACTTAAATTTAAACTTAAACTTAAAGACGCTTTTTTTGTGTTTTTGCTTTTGTTCATTCGGTTTCGAGTTTGTCGATATTCTTCAGAGATATTCTCCCTTCACCCCGACCTTTAATAATAGATTTTGTCATGTCAAATACATCCAAAAATTAACGTGTAATGCAATGCAGAAATATTAAATAGTAAAAAAAAATTATAAACATCCTGTATTAAATACAGGATGTTTATCATGATCGAAATATGTAGCAACGAGTCGACTGCTTTCTGGTAATCAATCCATGGTTTTTCGTCTACTCCTCAATTGAGACTGTTTGCAAGGGATTGTTAGACTGTTGAGCCAGTCGAGCATGAGTACTGAGCTAGTATTTCAGCCAAAATCCATGAAGTTCATCTTTGCCTTGTGCACTCTAGTTCTTCATTTTCTTTGCTCTTCCCTTGATCATTTCTGTGGTTATGACAAGGTCTTCGATCGGAGTGTTGCTCGAAGTTTGTGTATTTGTTTTTTGTTCTAAAACGTAAATTTCATTTCGGGATTCTTCTTTTTTGTTTTTTCATCTGTTTCATTGTATGACCATGTTCTCTTATACGTAGACACTGCAGCGCAGCACTGTACATCACATTATTTGTTTCTGCAACTGTTTTTGTAGGAATTGTTTCTATTCAAGTAGATGTTGTTCAATACTGCAGCTAGATCTTGTTTTCGGCTTTGTTTCAGTGTCAGCTGCCTTTGTATGATGATCTGTATTATATATATATATATATATATATATACACGCATATAGATAGATAGATATATTTTAATAAAAAGATTTTAATGGCTAAAATATATATATATATATATATACTGTATATATATATATATATATATATACAATAATATATATATATACATATATATATATTATTTAACTTGATAAAATATACATTAGAAGGTAAGTAACAAGGACTATTTACATATTATAAGTATATAAGTATATATATTACAGAGAAAGAAACATTTTCCTTTCGGGTATACAATAAAGAATGCAATAAATGAATTCAACATTACAGTTCAGTTTCACTCTTAGTTATCTTTCAGCTGAAGGGTATTATCGTCGGCAATCCAGGACAGAGTACCAGTTGGATTCCACTCCTCTATGAATTTCGCGAGAGTTCTTGTTTCTTTGTAGTAATCAAGTTCCTGCACCATCTCCTCCTAAACTACCTCATTTTTACAGAGATGCTCTACAGTGGTGGAAAAACACAGAACTTCATCACACACACTGACAGGATCAACAGAGTCAGCTGTAATGACAGAACCACTATTTTCGAACAGAAACATAACAAGTCTCCCAACTGACCAGCTCTTTCTTTTCTCTACATGGAACTAGGCAGGAATAAGAATTATATGGGACCTCCTGACCCAGACCCTAAAGTCGAAAACATTCACATGTCTACCAATGAAGAACCCCAAAACTGAAAAGCAATATCAACAGATGCAAGCTGCTATTATAAAAGCCTATTCAGATATCTCTATACCTTAGGGAGTCCGCATTCCTTCTAGAAATTGCTCGGAGCCGATATTTCATCTTGTACAACCTGAAGCCTCACTTCCAATTCTTCCCTCCAACTACAAGAAAATATACCACTTCCTCATGTCAGTGTCTCCAACCTCGCCCTTCTTATATTCATCCTTAACCCTCTCATCTACAAGGCTGCATGTGCCACTCAGTTTTCAGTGGGATCTGCCATATAAATCGAAGTGTGTCGAACCAAATTCCGACATACAGTGGAGAGACTATGGCATAACATCCTGCCAACGCCTTCTAAGCTCTACAAATTTCAGCTCAGAGAAACGGATCTGTGTCTATTCTGCAAAGTTTCAGATACCTTGGAACACACATATCTAACGTCCCGCAAACAAAGCGATGATCACCTATGTCCTGAATATTGCCTCTAGCACCTGTAACTACGCATAGCCAAGAAAAGTACTGGAATTTGGTCCATGCAGAAGAGAACAGACACAGAATATGAAATTTCCTCTTCATCTGCGATAAGACCATCATCTACAGCGTCTACCTAAAACACACAAGAAATGACCAGCACTTATCCATCACCGAATCGGCACAAACCCTCATGTAGCCTATGTCGGAAACTACAAAGCAGGCTTTCACTGGAACTTGATTACTATAGTAATCAAGTTAGACGGGCAATCTGTCTGCAATCACTCTTTGCAATTCTTCAAGTTTAACATCACTGAAAACTTTGTTCTTTACAATAAATCTATAAATCTTCGTTGGTCCATTAATAAAATTCTATAAATAATCGTTGCTTAGTGACTCTAGTATCAGAAAATTTCTGTTTTCAAATTTCATACACCCCCTTTAGGTATTCTCTTGATGCTGGATTTGATTCATAAGTTTGAATAACGATCTTGTTTTTAAATAAAGTCCATTTCTTTTATTAGTTGTTCTTCCAGTCCATTTCAGTTTTATGCCCTGGTTACCCAGCAGAATAATCTGATCCCTCTTGCCCATTTATCGCCTGATGCCCATGAGCTATAAAACCGAACCGGTGCTTGTTGACCCGGGAGAAGACCGATCTGGTATGGATGACTTCTTTCCTCTATTCACCATTTATATAAGGGGTGAGATACACTTAGTTTGGTTTCTCTGCTAAGCATGTAGCTACGCTACCGCTCTATAACCCTTTGAATCCTTAAAGCACGCAAGCCCCTCCATAACGACAAGATGTTGCCCCATGAAAGGGTTATTATTGTTTTTAGTAGTATTATTATTAATATTATAAAAATGAGTCATAGACCGGACCCATCGAGATAGTTCGCATATGATCCATACCAACTATTATGACTTTCGTTGAATTCTTTCGTGCTACCTGCACTCACATCCTCCAAAAACAAACCATTCCAATAACGCACCTCTCTGCCTCGGAGGGGGAAAATGGCTCTTCTCCTTTCTTCACTGCATACATTCTTATCGGATGCCCACTCTTCCCATCCTCTACAATGAAAAGCTCCACCTACTGGTGTCCTGTCCTGTGTGATCTTAGACGGTTTGTGCGCGTCAATCGTACCACTTTCACTTTCTCCTGTTTGCTAGTGGTTCCAGCTCAGAACTTCACAACTCTCTTTATAATCTCTACTCCTATACACTCTTTTAACACTCTCCTCAGCACTCTCTCCCCTGTATCAGAATTACCAAGGAAACCAGGCGACCAGATCTGAACATATCAGTTCAAGTAATGCCATATTAGGCCTCGTAAACAGGCAAAATTACTTCCATATTTGCATGTTAAGGTTTTCCGCATTGGAATTATTCTCTGAGTTGTACATGTAATCTTTGCATTTGATTCCTAAACTTCCACTTGTGTAAACTCAAGATGTCTGGCCAAATAAGTTTCATACGATAATTATATCTCACTCAATGCACCAAAATGCATACATTTACATTTACTAGCATTTAACTGTTAATCGTGGCAACCATTTTCAGCCGCCCACTTATCCAAACTATTTACTCATTCTTTAATTGAGGTACATCACTTGAATTCCTAAATATCGTGCCTATCTTTTCTTCATTACAAGCAGCTGCATATGTGCTTTCAAATCCTTCCCAATGTCGTTAACGAAAATATTGAATAACAATGAACCAAGGACTGATCCCAGGGTTACATATTCTCACTTTAAATCTTGTAGAATCACACTCCCTGCTATATATCATTCTTGATATCTCCATCAGCCATCCTCTTATCCAAGCTACGAGTTTATAATAGAGTCCTCTATCCTTCAACTTATACAGGGTGTCCCAAAATTCACGCAAGAAGTAATTTTGATAGAAAACAGAAGTTTTTAATTAAAAATTGTAATTTCTTATTGATTCATAAAGTATACAGTATAGGGTTATGCATGGAATAGCATATCGGGTAAATGGTCTCCACGGCTTTGCTAGCACATACGCACTCTTTTGTCGAAATTTCCCATGACCGTTTTGCATAATGTGGCTGAATTTCGTTGATACAACGCTCACTTTACTCCTTCAAGGCGTGGGTGGTCGTGGGCTTGTTAGCATAAACCTTAGACTCAAAAAACCCCAAAGAAAAAAGTCCAACGGCGTTAGGTCACATGATCGTTAGGTCACATGACGGCCAATTCTGATCACCAAAAGGGGAAATTACACCACCAGGAAATGACTCATGCAGTTATTGAATTGTTTCTCTGGCTGTATGGCATGTGGCACCATCTTGTTGAAACCACATGTCGTCCACATCCATATCTTGCAATTTAGGCACAAAAAACTGGATTATCATGTCGAGATAGCGAGCACCATTAACTGTTATTGCCTTACCAGCCACATTTTCGAAGAAGAATGGACCGATGATCCCTACAACCCAAAATTCGCACCAAACAGTGACACGTTGTGGATGCATTTGTTTCTCAACAATCACTCGTGGATTTTCTGAACCCCAAATGCGACAATTTTGTCGATTAACGAAGCCATCAAGATGAAAATGAGCCTCATCGCTGAAGATGATTTTGTTCGAAAAATAAGCATCCACTTGTTGTTCCATAATCCATTCAAGGAACTCTCTTCGCTGTGTGCGGTCAGAAGGCTTCAGTTCGTGAGTCAATTGAACTTTGTAAGCATAAAGATGCAAATCGTTCGTGAGAATACGCTGTAGAGAGCTTCTCGAAATGCCCAATTCAAGACCACGGATTTTTTAATTAATCTTTTCACAGTTGATGAAGTTAAATCATTATTCCGACCATATTTTGTACAAAAATTGCGAACTGTAGCTGCCAAACCTTCATTATTTTTAAAATATTGCTCAACAATGAAAATGGGTTGTTCATTCGTGTAGCGCTCCATTTTTAATAACCCTGAACTGTCAGTTGTCACGCTGTCTGTTTTTTCTCGTTGGCAACACTTTACTGCACAAATGGCGCTAAATTTAAATCTTGCGTGAATTTTGGGACACCCTTTATAACAAGTTGTATTCTGCCAAAAACCTAGCCTGCTAGCATAGTCCTAAAATATCATGGTTTATGCATCCCCTTGTCGAGCACAGAAGTACCATTATTAATAAAGCTTAGTAAATCTATTCTGTTCATTTCAAAGTACAAATCTCTGTCAAACATTTATGTATTCGATCTCCTGCCACCTTTTTCAAAATATTCACTGCCACTCCAGAGATGCTAATAGGTCGATAGTTAGACACTTTTCTTTGGACAACTCTTGTGTAACAGAATTATTATACATTATTTCCACTTCTATGGATTTTTCCCTTTCCTGAAAATTATACAATCAGAGAAAAGGTGCAGTCATGTCTCACTAAACACATTTTTAGCATACGTGCTGATATCCCAGATAGATCATATGTCCAAATACTTATGCATTTTATATAACAAGTCTAGAATCTTCACATATACATGAGGTGCTTTATTTCTTCATCCAGTAGGCAGCACTGAGCTCAATGCTGCATACGCCAGGTTGATAGCTCTTAGAAAATTGGGCACTCATTACTTGAACAGTCTCTTCAGAATCTGCTACCTGCAAACCATCCACATAAAGCAGAGTTATTGTTTCTCATACTTTATTTACTTGCAGAATAAAGATATAATTCATCTAGGTTGTCTTTAGCTTGCATATGTTTTTAGCCAGTTACTTTTCATGCTCATACTTAAATTTGTTTATTGTTATGACTCTTCTGACCTGCAGCTTATACCATTCATAACTGATATCATCCTTATTCTCAAGGTGTTCCTTCCGTTTTACTTTTTTTATTTGAGTATGTTGCATAATACAATTGCACATCCATTTCATACTGTTGTTTATTTTTCGAACTCCACTGATACTTTCCAATATTACATCGTTGGAGTATTTTTCATGCAGTCTCATCCATCCGTAATCACGTGACACACCTAGCATTCTCTTCCAGTAGCATATAACCTTTCCTAACAGGAATCTCCATACACTTAACTACTTCCCACGTCCGATCCAGTCTGTAACAATACCTCACTATGTATTTGATCTTGTTATACTGCACCTCACACCAGATGGCTTCGGAGTCACCACCACACGGAAAATTGTTACTGTTGCACCGATATATTTTTATTTTAAATGAACTCATATCATCTAATAGCACAACTCCCTACTCTCCTGTGTGGCCTGTCGTTCATAGAAATACCGTACACTTCACACTCGATGCCAGTTAGCCGTCTACTTCTGAGAGCCTTGTCTGGATGATGCCTATAATCTGAGGAAACAACGTCCTCAGCAAAGCAACATCCTCAACGGCAATTCTCCAAGGCAACAAATGTTGTCCCTTTGTTCCTGATACTTATATACAGACAAAATAAGTTACTTCCAGGCTTGTTTGTATATTCATCTCTGTAATCTACATGATCTAGTTGGGACAACCTGCAGATCTATTTTCGTGCCTGGTTAATGTAGACATACTCCGTCTTACGAACAGATTGTCATCATTTTTCCTATAATATTCTAGCTAATGTTTCGTATTAGGTTTCAGATCAATAGATACTTTCTCCAGATCCCTGATACCAAATGCATGCAAGTCAAGCCAGCACTGTTATAGAAATCCATTCTTCCTTAATAGTCATATATCCGAAAACCTGCAACAATTTTATCTACATAACCAGAGTACCGAATCGTTCGCTACCATCCCACTCTCCCTTAATTCATTACTATCATATAGTAATGATTAAGCAGACTAACGAAGTTCAATTTTATGGACTCCTGCTTCTTATAGCAATTCTTTCATATTCTCTCTTATACTGTATTCATCGCAAGTTATATTGATCGTCCCAGGGGTTACCCAAAGGTTCGGGAAATTTTACCATTAAAAATGTTACTTGCCCTAACTCCTAGTTTTCGTCCCCTACTTCGAAGTACGAGCTACTTCGAAGTACGAGTCCTCTTGTGCATATACGGCGATATCAGCGGCTTTTCCATGATTTCATGCATCTCTGGAAGATCTCAAGTATGACTGCGTTGAGCTTCCTGAGATTCTGTTTAAATCTCTTCAGTTGAGTTCAAACGACGCCCTTTCAGCTGGAAAGTAATCTTGGAGAACAGGATATGCTCTACGGGGATGACAGCAAGCGAATGGGGGAAAATGAATGTCGTGTTTTAGATGCTCTGAAACAACTGTGTGTGGACAGGTGCATTATCATGATGGAGAACCCACTCGTTGTTCTTCCACTTGACGAGACGTTTGCACAGAATCCTCTCCCATATCCTCTTCGAGACCACATAGTAAACTTGCCATTGACAGTTTGCCTGTGAGTGAGAAACGATGAACATTGGCTTGACATTGCTCCGAACTGGACGCACTATTTTCGACCGCTATGAATGCGGTGGGTTTCTGCAGCGGTATTTTTTAGAATAAAGCAAAATTTGATGCAGATTCCGTGTGCCTTAAAATTCGCCCAACAACTAAAACACGACGTTACAAAAATGTAACGTCGTGTTTTAGTTGTTGGGCGTAACCCAAGAACGCAGCTTCTTAGCTTATTGGCATTCTAATTCATAACTACTACCCCCTCCCCCCCCTTATAGCGGGGAAAGCCATACTACAACCGGTTTAAGCGTGTTATTTAAATTTCCCAAAACATTTTGGTTATTGAGTTCTATTCTTAAGTATTTTGGCTCCATTTAATAGCACTACTTTAATATTGTAGCATCTCAACAAATATATTAGGAAATATACCGAATACATTCAAAAATAAAATAAAAGATAAAAATCACCTGTCTGCAACAGCATTAAACAAACCGACAGTTCACGTTATAGCCTCGAATGCAATTACCTGTTGCATAATTTTATTCTACTTATGAGCTAAGTCTATGCATAAATTAAGCCACTCGCCATTAATACTTTTTGCTTTATTAATATTTTAATATTGATTTATACAAATGAAAGTGGATAAGTGCAGGAGTAAACAGATAAACATAGTCTACTGATAATGAAAGGCTTAGTTAAGTTACAGTTATGTAATATCTTATCTGATGCACGAGTAGAAGGACTTTGGATGATAGATGGACTGCTCTTTATTAGAGAGCTCTCTGAAATAAATGAAAGAAGGCAGAAAGCGCTGAACTCTCATTGATTAATTGAATATTATTAAATGATTAGTGGATCGTCGTAACTCTTATTGGAACTGTATAATTACCTTCTCTGTTCATTCGTAAAGAGGAAGGAGAAGTATTTGAGCCATTTTCATTCACAATGTTGTATATAAAGATGATCAGCATATTCTGTTCTGTGTTACGTCATGTTAATTAGCAGTCTTCTAGTTTGTTTTCTTAATTTTATTTCTGTTGTGTAAAAAGCAATTCATGAAAAGAACTCGTGCCTTAGTAAAATTATTTAAAGTAATCAGATCTGTTCAACAAATAAATAAAATGCAATTTACTTTCAATTAAAATAAGAATAATGTAGCTCAGTAAAAGTGGCGTGTGCTGTCCATAGGGCTAGACTGCCTCAAGGAAGAGCATCGCAAGCTCTATTCTAGTTGCCGACTAGAAGAACTTTTACTAAGCCTTTTTTCGACCAGTTCTCAAGGTAGTCGATCTCTTGCATGGGCAAGCAAGTCTTTTCTCCTGGAAACTCAGGTTTTTCGTTCCATAAACTCAAGAAAATACCATAGAATCCACACTATTTTCAGACATAAAACAGTCTTAGGATTAGGAATCACAAGATGGCGGCACTTGTAAGCCGCATCTCTTCACGGTGCCGTGTATAATTAGTGGTAGTCTTGGGCCAGCTATCTCTGATTGGCTACCGCTGGAGATTGAACTGCCCCCTTAGTTTCCAAAAGTTACATAGAGCTAAAACGGCCTCGCAACCTTACTCTACTATCCCCTGGTATTACCCCATCAATAAAGCGTACTTCTTGTTGTTGGTCGACTACACAGATATTTTATTCATTCACTTCCTGTGGGAGAGTAAAATAAATTTATAGTTTAGAAATCGATGTTTTTTTGAAGTAATGACAAAATTTATTTTGGGAAAAATGAAGTTATTTATAAAAATGATTAAAAAACAATATTTTATTCATGAAATGCTATCCGAGATAAAATGTTTCATTTGGTTTCAGATTATAAGAAAAATGAAGTCGGTCATTTAGACTTGCAGCGATGGATCATGTGGAAATCGAGGAATAAAGCAGAATTACTATGCAAAAGTCTTGGTGATTTGTGTTCCACTAACATTTAAATCCCTCCTCTTCCTAGATAAAAGAATACTTGCAAAGACAAAATATCCGAATACTATAATAAAGTGGATTCTACTTGAGCATCGTTATTATTTTTTGAATACAGCGATCGTGAAGAAGATATCAAGAAAAGTGAAAACAGAACTACGATCCAAAGCAAATGAAAGATGAACAAGTTGATATGGACATCGCGTACCTCTGATTTCCAGATCACAGGAAGATGCTGCAATAATAAAACAAATGGTGGTCCAATCATGAAATATTGGGAAACAAATACTCTAATAATAAACGCTTGATATGTTGGTATATCTCAGTTAAAATACGTTCCCTCAAGCATGTTCTTATGCTATTTCTGTATTCTATTAACGAAGTTCACAGTCAAAGACTTCAAAAGAAACATGAAATATAATAATGAAATCTTTGGCTGCAAATTATTGAGTTTAATTCAAAGGCCTAGAATTCGACTAGATACCATCACAAAATCTGATGTGCCCTTTACTTGAGTTCAGATGGTGTTGTATCTCTGAGGCTCAACTTTTCCACATGTTTTATAAATTGTATTGGTATTGCTCATAGTACTACTATAACAACTGAAACCGTTGTTGCTTTCTTCTTCACAAAGTCGTTGAATTTCAATCTCCAGAGATCCCTGCACTTGATCAGTTTTTCATGCACTTTTTCTACTACTCTACTATCCTCTGGTATTACCCCATCAATAAACCGCACTTCTTGTTGTTGTTCGACTAAAGTGATGGTCAGCATATTATGCTGAATGTCTAACTGTCTGAAATTTTAAGTCCCATGATCTTTCCATTTTCATTTTCAATATCTTTTCACCTGTGTATGTTCCCAAGGGATTTTCCAAGTTGCGAAACCGTATTTCCTGAACAACCTCCGATGCACAGCTTTTACTTCTGGAGTAATCTTGCTCTACATGAGGATTCTCGCTGCAAGAACTAATTAAATCGTCTACTGTCCATTTTTAACTCCACACAGTGAGCATTTGCCTTTGATACGGATCTTTTCAATCTTCTTTATTGCAATCATCAGTAGTACTGTTCTTCAGCAACAAGTATCAGACTTTCTGTCCCTTGATGTGTCCCTGTTGAAGTTATGCGACCATCAACTTTGATGTGGCCTAGTTAAGCGACGATCTTTAATGCCCTCAAATATTGGACATGGAGTTCTGTACCATATTTTTCCAACTATGATTTTTCAGGCATTTCTTTCTCCTTGTGCTGCATTCTTGAATCTACTACATTCACGCGTTTTTTTTCTTTAATTAGCATCTTTTCTGGGTTTTCTTTGATTTAGTTATTCAACGCTCGCTATTCTTCTTCTTTCTTCTACTGTTTGCTTCACTTGCAAAAGACCACGTCTTCCATTTTGCTTGGCTATGTATAACCGATTCACATCGCTGCTTGGGTGCAAGATATGATTCACTGTCATTAATTTTTGTGTTTTACGATCAAGTCGTTCATCGGTTTATGTCTAGTCAATTATCCCTGTAGTGTATCTGATTACAGGAATGGCCCATTGATTGCTGTTAGTATTGCCTCCATTCAACTTGGACTTGAGAACTTTTCTAACTCTTTTCAGATATTCAGATGCTGTTTTCCTTTAGAAGACATTCCCTGAACTCAGAATGTCTTCTACCTCTAACATTAGAATTCCTAGGTACCTGTAAGATTCTTTCAAGAGCAAGTTTTTAATTTTCCTTCTCTGCATATATGATTCCTTTGCTGCCTCGAACTAAGGAGAGTATTGAGCATTTTTTGAAGTCCAACGTCCATATAAATCTCGTCACTGAACTTTATTCAGCAGTGACTCAATTTCTGTGCATGATTTTGAGGATAGCCGAAGATCATTTATGCATAACAAATGAGATGTTTTTTATGCTTGCTTTAATGTTCGATATCTGAAACTACTTTTCTTTAGAATTAAGATTAGAAGAATCTGTGGATTTTTCTATCACTATCTCCTATGTTGTGCCAGGAGGAACATAAAGATAGTGAGTCACCTTAGAAAATTCTTCTCTTCGTGTACTCAGATTATCTCCATTGATTATTAACTGACTTTTTTAAGTGTGCATGGCAGTTAGGAATTTTTTGTTTTTAATCCCTCCAAAAATGTCTAAACATTTTCTAATCCAAGTATGCGACAAATAGTGACTTTTTGAAATTAATCCATATATGTTGTTTAACAAGGTTGTATTGGTTTTCGTATTTTCGAATTTTTCAAAATCAGTTTGTGAATTAACAACTGATCTTTTGTTGTTCTGGAGTTTCTGGAAAAAATTAATGTCGTCACGCCCAAGTAC